>NW_027254776.1:55000-177500 GCF_044704955.1 Pristiophorus japonicus | reverse complement strand
TTACAGTGAGAGGTGTGGGGTATATCAGTGTTACAATGAGGGGTGTGTGGTATATCAGTGTTACAGTGAGGGGTGTGGGGTATATCAGTGTTACAGTGAGGGGTGTGGGGTATATCGGTGTTACAGTGAGGGGTGTGGGGTATATCAGTGTTACAGTGAGGGGTGTGGGGTATATCAGTGTGACAGTGAGGGGTGTGGGGTATATCAGTGTCACAGTGAAGAGTGTGGGGTATATGACTGTTACAGTGAGGGGTGTGGGGTATATCAATGTTACAGCGAGGGGTGTGGGGTATATCAGTGTTACAGTGAGGGGTGTGGGGTATATTGGTGTTACAGTGAGGGGTGTGGGGTATAGCAGTGCTACAGTGATGGGTGTGGGGTATATCGGTGTTACAGTGAGGGGTGTGGGGTATATCGGTGTTACAGTGAGGGGTGTGGGGTATATCAGTGTTACAGCGAGGGGTGTGGGGTATATCAGTGTTACAGCAAGGGGTGTGGGGTATATCAGTGTTACAGTGAGGGGTGTGGGGTATATCAGTGTTACAGTGAGGGGTGTGGGGTATATCGGTGTTACAGCGAGGGGTGTGGGGTATATCAGTGTTACAGCAAGGGGTGTGGGGTATATCAGTGTTACAGTGAGAGGTGTGGGGTATATCAGTGTTACAGTGAGGGGTGTGGGGTATATCGGTGTTACAGTGAGGGGTGTGGGGTATATCAGTGTTACAGTGAGAGGTGTGTGACATATCGGTGTTACAGTGAGGGGTGTGGGGTATATCAGTGTTACAGTGAGGGGTGTGGGGTATATCGGTGTTACAGTGAGGGGTGTGGGGTATATCAGTGTTACAGTGAGGGGTGTGGGGTATATCAGTGTGACAGTGAGGGGTGTGGGGTATATCAGTGTCACAGTGAAGAGTGTGGGGTATATGACTGTTACAGTGAGGGGTGTGGGGTATATCAATGTTACAGCGAGGGGTGTGGGGTATATCAGTGTTACAGTGAGGGGTGTGGGGTATATTGGTGTTACAGTGAGAGGTGTGGGGTATATCAGTGTTACAGTGAGGGGTGTGGGGTATATCGGTGTTACAGTGAGGGGTGTGGGGTATAGCAGTGTTACAGTGAGAGGTGTGTGACATATCGGTGTTACAGTGAGGGGTGTGGGGTATATCAGTGTTACAGTGAGGGGTGTGGGGTATATCGGGGTTACAGTGAGGGGTGTGGGGTATATCAGTGTTACAGTGAGGGGTGTGGGGTATATCAGTGTGACAGTGAGGGGTGTGGGGTATATCAGTGTCACAGTGAAGAGTGTGGGGTATATGACTGTTACAGTGAGGGGTGTGGGGTATATCAATGTTACAGCGAGGGGTGTGGGGTATATCAGTGTTACAGTGAGGGGTGTGGGGTATATTGGTGTTACAGTGAGGGGTGTGGGGTATAGCAGTGCTACAGTGATGGGTGTGGGGTATATCGGTGTTACAGTGAGGGGTGTGGGGTATATCGGTGTTACAGTGAGGGGTGTGGGGTATATCAGTGTTACAGCGAGGGGTGTGGGGTATATCAGTGTTACAGCAAGGGGTGTGGGGTATATCAGTGTTACAGTGAGGGGTGTGGGGTATATCAGTGTTACAGTGAGGGGTGTGGGGTATATCGGTGTTACAGCGAGGGGTGTGGGGTATATCAGTGTTGCAGCAAGGGGTGTGGGGTATATCAGTGTTACAGTGAGAGGTGTGGGGTATATCAGTGTTACAGTGAGGGGTGTGGGGTATATCGGTGTTACAGTGAGGGGTGTGGGGTATATCAGTGTTACAGTGAGAGGTGTGTGACATATCGGTGTTACAGTGAGGGGTGTAGGGTATATCAGTGTTACAGTGAGGGGTGTGGGGTATATCGGTGTTACAGTGAGGGGTGTGGGGTATATCAGTGTTACAGTGAGGGGTGTGGGGTATATCAGTGTGACAGTGAGGGGTGTGGGGTATATCAGTGTCACAGTGAAGAGTGTGGGGTATATGACTGTTACAGTGAGGGGTGTGGGGTATATCAATGTTACAGCGAGGGGTGTGGGGTATATCAGTGTTACAGTGAGGGGTGTGGGGTATATTGGTGTTACAGTGAGGGGTGTGGGGTATAGCAGTGCTACAGTGATGGGTGTGGGGTATATCGGTGTTACAGTGAGGGGTGTGGGGTATATCAGTGTTACAGCGAGGGGTGTGGGGTATATCAGTGTTACAGCAAGGGGTGTGGGGTATATCAGTGTTACAGTGAGGGGTGTGGGGTATATCAGTGTTACAGTGAGGGGTTTGGGGTATATCAGTGTTACAGTGAGGGCTGTGGGGTATATCAGTGTTACAGTGAGGGGTGTGGGGTATATCAGTGTTACAGTGAGGGGTGTGGGTTATATCAGTGTCACAGTGAAGAGTGTGGGGTATATGAGGGTTACAGTGAGGGGTGTGGGGTATATCAGTGTTACTGTGAGAAGTGTAGGGTATATCAGTGTTACAGTGAGGGGGTGGGGTATATCAGTGTTACAGTGAGGGGAGTGGGGTATATCAGTGTTACAGTGAGTGTGTGGGGTATATCGGTGTTACAGTGAGGGGTGAGGGGTATATCAGTGTTACAGTGAAGAGTGTGGGGTATATCAGTGTTACAGTGAGGGGTGTGGGGTATATGAGTGTTACAGTGAGGGGTGTGGGGTATATCAGTGTGACAGTGAGGGGTGTGGGGTATATCGGTGTTACAGTAAGGGGTGTGGGTTATATCAGTGTTACAGTGAGGGGAGTGGGGTATATCAGTGTCACAGTGAAGAGTGTGGGGTATATGACTGTTACAGTGAGGGGTGTGGGGTATATCAATGTTACAGCGAGGGGTGTGGGGTATATCAGTGCTACAGTGAGGGGTGTGGGGTATATCGGTGTTACAGTGAGGAGTGTGGGGTATATCAGTGTTACAACAAGGGGTGTGGGGTATATCAGTGTTTCAGCAAGGGGTGTGGGGTATATCAGTGTTACAGTGAAGAGTGTGGGGTATATGACTGTTACAGTGAGGGGTGTGGGGTATATCGGTGTTACAGTGAGGGGTGTGGGTATATCAGTGCTACAGTGAGGGGTGTGGGGTATATCGGTGTTACAGTGAGGAGTGTGGGGTATATCAATGTTACAGTGAGGGGTGTGGGGTATATCAGTGTGTTACAGTGAGGGGTGTGGGTTATATCGGTGTTACAGTGAGGGGTGTGGGGTATATCAGTGTTACAATGACGGGTGTGGGGTATATCAGTGTTACAGTGAGGGTTGTGGGGTATATCAGTGTTACAGTGAGGGGTGTGGGGTATATCAGTGTTACAGTGAGGGGTGTGGGATATATCAATGTTACAGTGAGGTGTGTGGGGTATATCGGTGTTCCAGTAAGGGGTGTGGGTTATATCAGTGTTACAGTGAGGGGAGTGGGCTGTATCAGTGTCACAGTGAAGAGTGTGGGGTACATGAGTGTTACAGTGAGGGGTGTGGGGTATATCAATGTTACAGTGAGGGGTGTGGGGTATATCAGTGTTACAGCAAGGGGTGTGGGGTATATCAGTGTTACAGTGAGGGGTGTGGGGTATATCAGTGTTACAGTGAGGGGTGTGGGGTATATCAGTGTTACAGAGAGGGGTGTGGGGTATATCAGTGTTACAGTGAGGGGTGTGGGGTATATCAGTGTTACAGTGAGGGGTGTGGGGTATATCAGTGTTACACAGGGGTTTGGGGCATATCAGTGTTACAGCAAGTGGTATGGGGTATATCAGTGCTCCAGTGAGGGGTGTGGGTTATATCGGTGTTACAGTGAGGGGAGTGGGCTATATCAGTGTCACAGTGAAGAGTGTGGGGTACATGAGTGTTACAGTGAGGGGTGTGGGGTATATCAATGTTACAGTGAGGGGTGTGGGGTCTATCAGTGTTACAGTGAGGGGTGTGGAGTATATCAGTGTTACAGTGAGAGGTGTGGGGTATATCAGTGTTACAGCAAGGGGTGTGGGGTATATCAGTGTTACAGCAAGGGGTGTGGGGTATATCAGTGTTACAGTGAGGGATGTGGAGTATATCAGTGTTACAGTGAGGGGTTTGGGGTATATCAGTGTTACAATGAGGGGTGTGCGGTATATCAGTGTTACAGTGAGGGGTGTGGGGTATATCAGTGTTACAGTGAGGGGTGTGGGGTATATCAGTGTTACAGTGAGTGTGTGGGGTATATCGGTGTTACAGTGAGGGGTGTGGGGTATATCGGTGTTACAGTGAGGGGTGTGGGGTATATTGGTGTTTCAGTGAGGAGTGTGGCGTATTTCGGTGTTACAGTGAGGGGTGTAGGGTATATCGGTGTTACAGTGAGGGGTGTGGGGTATACCAGTGTTACAGTGAGGGGTGGGTGATATATCAGTGTTACAGTGAGGAGTGTGGGTTATATCAGTGTTACAGTGAGAGGTGTGGGGTATATCAGTGTTACAGTGAGGGGTGTGGGGTATATCAGTGTTACAGTGAGCGGTGTGGGGTATATCAGTGTTACAGTGAGGAGTGTGGGGTATATCAGTGTTACAGTGAGGGGTGTGGAGTATATCAGTGTTTCAGTGAGAGGTGTGGGGTATATCGGTGTTACAGTGAGGGGTGTGGGTTATATCGGTGTTACAGTGAGGGTTGTGGGGTATATCAGTGTTACAGTGAGGGGTGTGGAGTATATCAGTGTTTCAGTGAGAGGTGTGGGGTATATCGGTGTTACAGTGAGGGGTGTGGGGTATATCAGTGTTACAGTGAGCGGTGTGGGGTATATCAGTGTTACAGTGAGGGGTGTGGGTTATATCGGTGTTACAGTGAGGGGTGTGGGGTATATCAGTGTTACAGTGACGGGTGTGGGGTATATCAGTGTTACAGTGAGGGGTGTGGTGTATATCAGTGTTACAATGAGGGGTGTGGGATATATCAGTGTTACAGTGAGGTGTGTGGCGTATATCGGTGTTACAGTAAGCGGTGTGGGTTATATCAGTGTTACAGTGAGGGGAGTGGGATATATCAGTGTCACAGTGAAGAGTGTGGGGTATATGAATGTTACAGTGTGGCGTATGTGGTCTATCAGTGTTACAGTGAGGGGTGTGTGGTATATCAGTGTTACAGTGAGGGGTGTGGGGTATATCAGTGTTACAGCGAGGGGTATGGGGTATATCAGTGTTACAGCAAGGGGTGTGGGGTATATCAGTGTTACAGTGAGGGGTGTGGGGTATATCAGTGTTGCAGTGAGGGGTGTGGGGTATATCAGTGTTACACAGGGGTGTGGGGTATATCAGTGTTACAGCAAGTGGTATGGGGTATATCAGTGTTACAGCAAGGGATGTGGGGTATATCAGTGTTACAGTGAGGGGTGTGGGGTACATCAATGTTACAGTGAGGGGTGTGGTGTATATCAGTGTTACAGTGAGGGGTGTGGGATATATCAGTGTTAAAGTGAGGTGTGTGGGGTATATCGGTGTTACAGTAAGGGGTGTGGGTTATATCTGTGTTACAGTGAGGGGAGTGGGATATATCAGTGTCACAGTGAAGAGTGTGGGGTATATGAATGTTACAGTGTGGGGTGTGGGTTATATCAATTTACAGTGAGGGGTGTGGGGTATATCAGTGTTACAGTGAGGGGTGTGGGGTATATCAATGTTACAGTGAGGGGTGTGGGGTATATCAGTGTTACAGTGAGTGGCGTGGGGTATATCAGTGTTACAGCAAGGGGTATGTGGTCTATCAGTGTTACAGTGAGGGGTGTGGGGTATATCAGTGTTACAGTGAGGGGTGTGGGGTATATCAGTGTTACAGTGAGGGGTGTGGGGTATATCAGTGTTACAGTGAGGTGTGGGGTATATCAGTGTTAAAGTGAAGGGTGTGGGATATATCAGTGTTACAGTGAGGGGTGTGGGGTATATCAGTGTTACAGTGAGCGGTGTGGTGTATATCAGTGTTACATTGAGGGGTGTGGGTTATATCGGTGTTACAGTGAGTTGTGGGTTATTTCAGTGTTACAGTGAGGGGTGTGGGGTATATCAGTGTTACATTGAGGTTTGTGAGTTATATCGGTGTTACAGTGAGGGGTGTGGGGTATATCAGTGTTACAGTGAGGGTTGTGGGGTATATCAGTGTTACAGTGAAGGGTGTGGAGTATATCAGTGTTTCAGTGAGAGGTGTGGGGTATATCGGTGTTACAGTGAGGGGTGTGGGGTATATCAGTGTTACAGTGAGGGGTGTGGAGTATATCAGTGTTACAGTGAGGTGTGTGGGGTATATCGGTGTTACAGTAAGGGGTGTGGGTTATATCAGTGTTACAGTGAGGGGTGTGGGGTATATCAATGTTACAGTGAGGGGTGTGGGGTATATCAGTGTTACAGTGAGGGGCGTGGGGTCTTTCAGTGTTACAGTGAGGGGTGTGGGTTATATCAGTGTTACAGTGAGGGGTGTGGAGTATATCAGTGTTACAGTGAGAGGTGTGGGGTATATCAGTGTTACAGTGAGGGGTGTGGGGTATATCAGTGTTACAGTGAGGGGTGTGGAGTATATCACTGTTACAGTGAGAGGTGTGGGGTCTATCAGTGTTACAGTGAGGGGTATGGGGTATATCAGTATTACAGCAAGGGGTGTGGGTTATATCAGTGTTACAGCAAGAGGTGTGGGGTATATCAGTGTTACAGTGAGGGGTGTGGGGTATATCAGTGTTACAGTGAGAGGTGTGGGGTCTATCAGTGTTACAGTGAGGGGTATGGGGTATATCAGTGTTACAGGAAGGGGTGTGGGGTATATCAGTGTTACAGTGAGGAGTGTGGGGTATATCAGTGTTACAGTGAGGGGTGTGGGGTATATCAGTGTTACAGAGAGCGGTGTGGGGTATATCAGTGTTACAGTGAGGGGTGTGGGTTATATCAGTGTTACAGTGAGGGGTGTTGGGTATATCAGTGTTACAGAGGGGTGTGGGGTATATCAGTGTTACAGCAAGGGGTATGGGGTATATCAGTGTTACAGCAAGGGGTATGGGGTCTATCAGTGTTACAGTGAGGGGTGTGGGGTATATCAGTGTTACAGCAAGGGATGTGGGGTAATTCAGTGTTACAGCAAGGGGTATGGGGTATATCAGTGTTACAGCAAGGGGTGTGGGGTATATCAGTGTTACAGTGAGGGGTGTGGGGTATATCAGTGTTACAGTGAGGGGTGTGTGGTATATCAGTGTTACAGTGAGGGGTGTGGGGTATATCAGTGTTACAGCGAGGGGTATGGGGTATATCAGTGTTACAGCAAGGGGTGTGGGGTATATCAGTGTTACAGTGAGGGTTGTGGGGTATATCAGTGTTACAGAGAGGGGTGTGGGGTATATCAGTGTTACAGTGTGGGGTGTGGGGTATATCAGTGTTACACAGGGGTGTGGGGTATATCAGTGTTACAGCAAGTGGTATGGGGTATATCAGTGTTACAGCAAGGGGAATGGGATCTAACAGTGTTACAGCAAAGGATGTGGGGTATATCAGTGTTACAGTGAGGGGTGTGGGGTACATCAATGTTACAGTGAGGGGTGTGAGGTATATCAGTGTTACAGTGAGGGGTGTGGGGTATATCAATGTTACAGTGAGGGGCGTGGGGTATATCAGTGTTACAGCAAGGGGTATGTGTTCTATCAGTGTTACAGCAAGGGGTGTGGGGTATATCAGTGTTAAAGCAAGAGGTATGGGGTATATCAGTGTTACAGCAAGGGGTGTGGGGTATATCAGTGTTACAGTGAGGGGTGTGGGGTATATCAGTGTTACAGTGAGGGGTGTGGGGTATATCAGTGTTACAGTAAGAGTTGTGGGGTATATCAGTGTTACAGTGAGGGGCGTGGGGTATATCAGTGTTACAGTGAGGGGTGTGGAGTATATCAGTGTTACAGTGAGGGGTGTGTGGTATATCAGTGTTACAGTGAGGGGTGTGGGGTATATCAGTGTTACAGCGAGGGGTATGGGGTATATCAGTGTTACAGCAAGGGGTGTGGGGTATATCAGTGTTACAGTGAGGGTTGTGGGATATATCAGTGTTACAGAGAGGGGTGTGGGGTATATCAGTGTTACAGTGAGGGGTGTGGGGTATATCAGTGTTACAGTGAGGGGTGTGGGGTATATCAGTGTTATACAGGGGTGTGGGGTATATCAGTGTTACAGCAAGTGGTATGGGGTATATCAGTGTTACAGCAAGGGGAATGGGGTCTAACAGTGTTACAGCAAGGGATGTGGGGTATATCAGTGTTACAGTGAGGGGTGTGGGGTACATCAATGTTACAGTGAGGGGTGTGGGGTATATCAGTGTTACAGTGAGGGGTGTGGGGTATATCAATGTTACAGTGAGGGGTGTGGGGTATATCAGTGTTACAGTGAGCGGCGTGGCGTATATCAGTGTTACAGCAAGGGGTATGTGGTCTATCAGTCTTACAGCAAGGGGTGTGGGGTATATCAGTGTTAAAGCAAGAGGTGTGGGGTATATCAGTGTTACAGTGAGGGGTGTGGGGTATATCAGTGTTACAGTGAGGGGTGTGGGGAAAATCAGTGTTACAGTGAGGGATGTGGGGTATATCAGTGTTACAGTGAGGGTTGTGGGGTATATCAGTGTTACAGTGAGTTGTGGGTTATTTCAGTGTTACAGTGAGGGGTGTGGGGTATATCAGTGTTACAGTGAGGGTTGTGGGGTATATCAGTGTTACAGTGAGTTGTGGGTTATTTCAGTGTTACAGTGAGGGGTGTGGGGTATATCAGTGTTACAGTGAGGGGTGTGGGGTATATCAGTGTTACAGTGAGGGGTGTGGGGTATATCAGTGTTACAGTGAGTTGTGGGTTATTTCAGTGTTACAGTGAGGGGTGTGGGGTATATCAGTGTTACATTGAGGTTTGTGGGTTATATCGGTGTTACAGTGAGGGGTGTGGGGTATATCAGTGTTACAGTGAGGGGTGTGGGGTATATCAGTGTTACAGTGAGGGGTGTGGGGTATATCAGTGTTACAGTGAGGGGTGTGGTGTATATCAGTGTTAAAGTGAAGGGTGTGGGGTATATCGGTGTTACAGTGAGTTGTGGGTTATTTCAGTGTTACAGTGAGGGGTGTGGGGTATATCAGTGTTACATTGAGGTTTGTGGGTTATATCGGTGTTACAGTGAGGGGTGTGGGGTATATCAGTGTTACAGTGAGGGGTGTGGGGTATATCAGTGTTACAGTGAGGGGTGTGGGGTATATCAGTGTTACAGTGAGGGGTGTGGTGTATATCAGTGTTACATTGAGGGTTGTGGGGTATATCAGTGTTACAGTGAAGGGTGTGGAGTATATCAGTGTTTCAGTGAGAGGTGTGGGGTATATCGGTGTTACAGTGAGGGGTGTGGGGTATATCAGTGTTACAGTGAAGAGTGTGGGGTATATGAGTGTTACAGTGTGGGGTGTGGGGGATATCAATGTTACAGTGAGGGGTGTGGGGTATATCAGTGTTACAGTGAGGGGCGTGGGGTCTTTCAGTGTTACAGTGAGGGGTGTGGGTTATATCAGTGTTACAGTGAGGGGTGTGGAGTATATCAGTGTTACAGTGAGAGGTGTGGGGTATATCAGTATTACAGCAAGGGGTGTGGGTTATATCAGTGTTACAGCAAGGGGTGTGGGGTATATCAGTGTTACAGTGAGGGGTGTGGGGTATATCAGTGTTACAGTGAGAGGTGTGGGGTCTATCAGTGTTACAGTAAGGGGTGTGGGGTAATTCAGTGTTACAGTGAGGGGTGTGGGGTATATCAGTGTTACAGCAAGGGGTATGGGGTATATCAGTGTTACAGTGAGGGTTGTGGGGTATATCAGTGTTACAGTGAGGGGTGTGGGGTATATCAGTGTTACAGTGAGGGGTGTGGGGTATATCAGTGTTACAGTGAGGGGTGTGGGGTATATCAGTGTTACAGTGAGGGGTGTGGGGTATATCAGTGTTACAGCAAGGGGTATGGGGTATATCAGTGTGACAGCAAGGGATGTGGGGTATATCAGTGTTACAGTGAGGGGTGTGGGGTATATCAATGTTACCGTGAGGGGTGTGGGGTATATCAGTGTTACAGTGAGGGGCGTGGGGTATATCAGTGTTACAGCAAGGGGTATGGGGTCTATCAGTGTTACAGAGAGGGGTGTGGGATATATCAGTGTTACAGTGAGGGGTGTGGGGTATATCAGTGTTACAGTGAGGGGTGTGGGGTATATCAGTGTTACAGAGGGGTGTGGGGTATATCAGTGTTACAGCAAGGGGTGTGGGGTATATCAGTGTTACAGTGAAGGGTGTGGGTTATATCAGTGTTACAGTGAGGAGTGTGGGGTATATCAGTGTTACAGTGAGGGGAGTGGGGTATATCTGTGTTACAGTGAGGGGTGTGGGGTATATCAGTGTTATAGAGGGGTGTGGGGTATATCAGTGTTACAGCAAGGGGTATGGGGTATATCAGTGTTACAGCAAGGGTTGTGGGGTATATCAGTGTTACAGCAAGGGGTATGGGGTATATCAGTGTTACAGCAAGGGGTGTGGGGTATATCAGTGTTACAGTGAGGGGTGTGGGGTATATCAGTGTTGCAGTGAGGGGTGTGGGGTATATCAGTGTTACAGTGAGGGGTGAGGGGTATATCAGTGTTACAGTGAAGGTTGTGGGGTATATCAGTGTTACAGTGAGGGGTGTGGGGTATATCAGTGTTACAGTGAGGGGTGAGGGGTATATCAGTGTTACAGTGAAGGTTGTGTGGTATATCAGTGTTACAGTGAGGGGTGTGGGGTATATCAGTGTTACAGTGAGAAGTGTGGGATATATCAGTGTTACAGTGAGGGATGTGGGGTATATCAGTGTTACAGTGAGGGGTGTGGCGTATATCAGTGTTACAGTGAGGGATGTGGGGTATATCAGTGTTGCAGTGAGGGATGTGGGGTATATTGGTGTTACAGTGAGTGTGTGGGGTATATCGGTGTTATAGTGAGGGGTGTGTGGTATATCGGTGTTATAGTGAGGGGTGTGGGGTATATCAGTGTTACAGTGTGAGGTGTGGGTGATATATCAGTGTTACAGTGAGGGGTGTGGGGTATATCAGTGTTACAGTGAGGAGTGTGGGGTATATCAGTGTTACAGAGGGGTGTGGGGTATATCAGTGTTACAATGAGGGGTGTGGAGTATATCAGTGTTACAGTGAGGGGTGAGGGGTATATCAGTGTTACAGTGAGGGGTGTGGGGTATATCAGTGTTACTGTGAGGGGTGAGGGGTATATCAGTGTTACAGTGAGGGGTGTGGGGTATATCAGTGTTACAGTGAGGGGTGAGGGGTATATCAGTGTCACAGTGAAGAGTGTAGGGTATATGAGTGTTACAGTGAGAGGTGTGGGGTATATCAGTGTTACAGTGAGGGGTGTGGGGTATATTGGTATTTCAGTGAGGAGTGTGGGGTATATCAGTGTTACAGTGAGGGGTGTGGGGTATATCAGTGTTACAGTGAGGGGTGTGGGGTATATCAGTGTTACAGTGAGGGGTGTGGGGTATATCAGTGTTACAGTGAGGAGTGTGGGGTATATCAGTGTTACAGTGAGGGGTGTGGGGTATATCGGTGTTACAGTGAGGGGTGTGGGGTATATCGGTGTTACAGTGAGGGGTGTGGGGTATATCAGTGTTACAGTGAGGGGTGTGCGGTATATCAGTGTTACAGTGAGGGGTGTGGGGTATATCAGTGTTACAGTGAGGGGTGTGGGGTATATCGTTGTTGAAGTGAGGGGTGTGGGATATACCAGTGTTACACTGAGGAGTGTGGGGTATATCAGTGTTACAGTGAGGGGTGTGGGGTATATCAGTGTTACAGTGAGGGGTGTGGGGTATATCAGTGTTACAGTGATGGGTGTGGGGTATATCAGTGTTACAGTGAGGGGTGTGGGGTATATCTGTGTTACAGTGAGGGGTGTGGGGTATATCAGTGTTACAGTGAGGGGTGTGGGGTATATCAGTGTTACAGTGAGGGGTGTGGGGTATATCAGTGTTACAGTGAGGGGTGTGGGGTATATCAGTGTTACAGTGAGGGTTGTGGGGTATATCAGTGTTACAGTGATGGGTGTGGGGTATATCATGTTACAGTGAGGGATGTGGGGTATATCGGTGTTACAGTGAGGGGTGTGGGGTATATCAGTGTTACAGTGAGGGTTGTGGGGTATATCAGTGTTACAGAGAGTGGTGTGGGGTATATCAGTGTTACAGTGAGGGGTGTGGGCTATATAAGTGTTACAGTGAGGGGTGTGGAGTATATCAGTGTTACAGTGAGGGGTGTGGGGTATATCAGTGTTACAGTGAGGGGTGTGGGGTATATCAGTGTTACAGTGAGGGTTGTGGGGTATATCAGTGTTACAGTGAAGGGTGTGGGGTATATCAGTGTTACAGTTAGGGGTGTGGGGGTATATCGGTGTTACAGTGAGGGGTGTGGGGTATATCTGTGTTAGAGTGAGGGTTGTGGGGTATATCAGTGTTAGAGTGAGGGATGTGGGGTATATTGGTGTTACAGTGAGTGTGTGGGGTATATCGGTGTTACAGTGAGGGATGTGGAGTATATCGGTGTTACAGTGAGGGGTGGGGGTATATCAGTGTTACAGTGAGGGTTGTGGGGTATATCAGTGTTCCAGAGAGGGGTGTGGGGTATATCAGTGTTACAGTGAGGGGTGTGGGGTATATCAGTGTTACAGTGAGGGGTGTGGGGTATATCAGTGTTACAGTGAGGGGAGTGGGGTATATCAGTGTTACAGTGAGGGTTGTGGGGTATATCAGTGTTACAGTGAGGGGTGTGGGGTATATCAGTGTTATAGAGGGGTGTGGGGTATATCAGTGTTACAGCAAGGGGTATGGGGTATATCAGTGTTACAGCAAGGGGTGTGGGGTATATCAGTGTTACAGCAAGAGGTATGGGGTATATCAGTGTTACAGCAAGGGGTGTGGGGTATATCAGTGTTACAGTGAGGGGTTTGGGGTATATCAGTGTTGCAGTGAGGGGTGTGGGGTATATCAGTGTTACAGTGAGGGGTGTGGGGTATATCAGTGTTACAGTGAGGGGTGTGGAGTATATCAGTGTTACAGTGAGGGGGGTGGGGTATATCAGTGTTACAATGAGGGGTGTGGAGTATATCAGTGTTACAGTGAGGGTTGAGGGGTATATCAGTGTTACAGTGAGGGGTGTGGGGTATATCAGTGTTACAGTGAGGGGTGAGGGGTATATCAGTGTTACAGTGAGGGGTGTGGGGTATATTGGTGTTTCAGTGAGGAGTGTGGGGTATATCAGTGTTACAGTGAGGGGTGTGGGGTATATCAGTGTTACAGTGAGGGGTGTGGGGTATATCAGTATTACAGCGAGGGGTGTAGGTTATATCAGTGTTACAGTGAGAGGTGTGAGGTATATCAGTGTGTTACAGTGAGAGTAGTGGCGTATATCAGTGTTACAGTGAGAGTTGTGGGGTACATCAGTGTTACAGTGAGGGGTGTGGGGTATATCAGTGTTACAGTGAGGGGTGTGGTGTATATCAGTGTTACAGTGAGGGGTGTGGGGTATATCAGTGTTACAGTGAGGGGTGAGGGGTATATCAGTGTTACAGTGAGGGGTGAGGGGTATATCAGTGTTACGGGTGTGGTGTATATCAGTGTTACAGTGAGGGGTGTGGGGTATATCAGTGTCATAGTGAGGGGTGTGGGGTATATCAGTGTTACAGCAAGGGGTATGGGGTATATCAGTGTTACAGCAAGGGGTGTGGGATATATCAGTGTTACAGTGAGGGTTGTGTGGTATATCAGTGTTACAGTGAGGGGTGTGGGTTATATCAGTGTTACAGTGAGGGGTGTGTGGTATATCAGTGTTACAGTGAAGTGTGTGGGGTATATCAGTGTTACAGTGAGGGGTGTGGGGTATATCAGTGTTACAGCAAGGGGTATGGGGTATATCAGTGTTACAGCAAGGGGTGTGGGATATATCAGTGTTACAGTGAGGGTTGTGTGGTATATCAGTGTTACAGTGAGGGGTGTGGGTTATATCAGTGTTACAGTGAGGGGTGTGGGGTATATCAGTGTTACAGAGGGGTGTGGGGTATATCAGTGTTACAGCAAGGGGTATGGGGTATATCAGTGTTACAGCAAGGGGTATGGGGTCTATCAGTGTTACAGTGAGGGGTGTGGGTTATATCAGTGTTACAGTGAGGGGTGTGGGGTATATCAGTGTTACAGTGAGGGTTGTGGAGTATATCAGTGTTACAGTGAGGGGTGTGGGGTATATCAGTGTTACAGTGAGGGGTGTGGGGTATATCAGTGTTACAGTGAGGGGTGTGGGGTATATCAGTGTTACAGTGAGGGGGTGTGGGGTATATCAGTGTTACAGCAAGGGGTATGGGGTATATCAGTGTTACAGCAAGGGATGTGGGGTATATCAGTGTTACAGTGAGGGGTGTGGGGTATATCAATGTTACAGTGAGGGGTGTGGGGTATATCAGTGTTATAGTGAGGGGCGTGGGGTATATCAGTGTTACAGCAAGGGGTATGGGGTCTATCAGTGTTACAGCAAGGGATGTGGTGTATATCAGTGTTACAGTGAGGGGTGTGGGGTATATCAGTGTTACAGCAAGGGGTATGGGGTATATCAGTGTTACAGCAAGGGGTGTGGGGTATATCAGTGTTACAGTGAGGGGTGTGGGGTATATCAGTGTTACAGTGAGGGGTGTGGGGTATATCAGTGTTACAGTGAGGGTTGTGGGGTATATCAGTGTTACAGTGAAGGGTGTGGGGTATATCAGAGTTACAGTGAGGGGTGTGGGGTATATCAGTGTTACAGTGAGGGGTGTGGGGCTATATCGGTGTTACAGTGAGGGGTGTGGGGTATATCTGTGTTAGAGTGAGGGTTGTGGGGTATATCAGTGTCAGAGTGAGGGATGTGGGGTATATTGGTGTTACAGTGAGTGTGTGGGGTATATCGGTGTTACAGTGAGGGGTGTGGAGTATATCGGTGTTACAGTGAGGGGTGTCGGGTATATTAGTGTTACAGTGAGGGTTGTGGGGTATATCAGTGTTCCAGAGAGGGGTGTGGGGTATATCAGTGTTACAGTGAGGTGTGTGGGGTATATCAGTGTTACAGTGAGGGGTGTGGGGTATATCAGTGTTACAGAGGGGTGTGGGGTATATCAGTGTTACAGCAAGGGGTGTGGAGTATATCAGTGTTACAGTGAGGGGTGTGGGGTATATCAGTGTTACAGTGAGGGGTGTGGGGTATATCAGTGTTACAGTGAGGGGAGTGGGGTATATCAGTGTTACAGGGAGTGGTGTGGGGTATATCAGTGTTACAGTGAGGGTTGTGGGGTATATCAGTGTTCCAGAGAGGGGTGTGGGGTATATCAGTGTTACAGTGAGGGGTGTGGGGTATATCAGTGTTACAGTGAGGGGTGTGGGGTATATCAGTGTTACAGTGAGGGGAGTGGGGTATATCAGTGTTACAGTGAGGGTTGTGGGGTATATCAGTGTTACAGTGAGGGGTGTGGGGTATATCAGTGTTATAGAGGGGTGTGGGGTATATCAGTGTTACAGCAAGGGGTATGGGGTATATCAGTGTTACAGCAAGGGGTGTGGGGTATATCAGTGTTACAGCAAGAGGTATGGGGTATATCAGTGTTACAGCAAGGGGTGTGGGGTATATCAGTGTTACAGTGAGGGGTTTGGGGTATATCAGTGTTGCAGTGAGGGGTGTGGGGTATATCAGTGTTACAGTGAGGGGTGTGGGGTATATCAGTGTTACAGTGAGGGGTGTGGAGTATATCAGTGTTACAGTGAGGGGGGTGGGGTATATCAGTGTTACAATGAGGGGTGTGGAGTATATCAGTGTTACAGTGAGGGGTGAGGGGTATATCAGTGTTACAGTGAGGGGTGTGGGGTATATCAGTGTTACAGTGAGGGGTGAGGGGTATATCAGTGTTACAGTGAGGGGTGTGGGGTATATTGGTGTTTCAGTGAGGAGTGTGGGGTATATTAGTGTTACAGTGAGGGGTGTGGGGTATATCAGTGTTACAGTGAGGGGTGTGGGGTATATCAGTATTACAGCGAGGGGTGTAGGTTATATCAGTGTTACAGTGAGAGGTGTGAGGTATATCAGTGTGTTACAGTGAGAGTAGTGGCGTATATCAGTGTTACAGTGAGAGTTGTGGGGTACATCAGTGTTACAGTGAGGGGTGTGGGGTATATCAGTGTGACAGTGAGGGGTGTGGGGTATATCAGTGTTACAGTGAGGGGTGAGGGGTATATCAGTGTTACAGTGAGGGGTGAGGGGTATATCAGTGTTACAGTGAGGGGTGTGGTGTATATCAGTGTTACAGTGAGGGGTGTGGGGTATATCAGTGTCATAGTGAGGGGTGTGGGGTATATCAGTGTTACAGCAAGGGGTATGGGGTATATCAGTGTTACAGCAAGGGGTGTGGGATATATCAGTGTTACAGTGAGGGTTGTGTGGTATATCAGTGTTACAGTGAGGGGTGTGGGTTATATCAGTGTTACAGTGAGGGATGTGTGGTATATCAGTGTTACAGTGAAGTGTGTGGGGTATATCAGTGTTACAGTGAGGGGTGTGGGGTATATCAGTGTTACAGCAAGGGGTATGGGGTATATCAGTGTTACAGCAAGGGGTGTGGGATATATCAGTGTTACAGTGAGGGTTGTGTGGTATATCAGTGTTACAGTGAGGGGTGTGGGTTATATCAGTGTTACAGTGAGGGGTGTGGGGTATATCAGTGTTACAGAGGGGTGTGGGGTATATCAGTGTTACAGCAAGGGGTATGGGGTCTATCAGTGTTACAGTGAGGGGTGTGGGTTATATCAGTGTTACAGTGAGGGGTGTGGGTTATATCAGTGTTACAGTGAGGGGTGTGGGGTATATCAGTGTTACAGTGAGGGGTGTGGGGTATATCAGTGTTACAGTGAGGGGTGTGGGGTATATCAGTGTTACAGTGAGGGGTGTGGGGTATATCAGTGTTACAGTGAGGGGGTGTGGGGTATATCAGTGTTACAGCAAGGGGTATGGGGTATATCAGTGTTACAGCAAGGGATGTGGGGTATATCAGTGTTACAGTGAGGGGTGTGGGGTATATCAATGTTACAGTGAGGGGTGTGGGGTATATCAGTGTTATAGTGAGGGGCGTGGGGTATATCAGTGTTACAGCAAGGGGTATGGGGTCTATCAGTGTTACAGCAAGGGATGTGGTGTATATCAGTGTTACAGTGAGGGGTGTGGGGTATATCAGTGTTACAGCAAGGGGTATGGGGTATATCAGTGTTACAGCAAGGGGTGTGGGGTATATCAGTGTTACAGTGAGGGGTGTGGGGTATATCAGTGTTACAGTGAGGGGTGTGGGGTATATCAGTGTTACAGTGAGGGGTGTGGGGTATATCAGTGTTACAGTGAGGGGTGTGGGGTATATCAGTGTTACAGTGAGGGCTGTGGGGTATATCAGTGTTACAGTGAAGGGTGTGGGGTATATCAGTGTTACAGTGAGGGGTGTGGGGTATATCAGTGTTACAGTGAGGGGTGTGGGGCTATATCGGTGTTACAGTGAGGGGTGTGGGGTATATCTGTGTTAGAGTGAGGGTTGTGGGGTATATCAGTGTCAGAGTGAGGGATGTGGGGTATATTGGTGTTACAGTGAGTGTGTGGGGTATATCGGTGTTACAGTGAGGGGTGTGGAGTATATCGGTGTTACAGTGAGGGGTGTCGGGTATATTAGTGTTACAGTGAGGGTTGTGGGGTATATCAGTGTTCCAGAGAGGGGTGTGGGGTATATCAGTGTTACAGTGAGGTGTGTGGGGTATATCAGTGTTACAGTGAGGGGTGTGGGGTATATCAGTGTTACAGAGGGGTGTGGGGTATATCAGTGTTACAGCAAGGGGTGTGGAGTATATCAGTGTTACAGTGAGGGGTGTGGGGTATATCAGTGTTACAGTGAGGGGTGTGGGGTATATCAGTGTTACAGTGAGGGGAGTGGGGTATATCAGTGTTACAGGGAGTGGTGTGGAGTATATCAGTGTTACAGTGAGGGGTGTGGGGTATATCAGTGTTACAGCAAGGGGTATGGGGTATATCAGTGTTACAGCAAGGGGTGTGGGGTATATCAGTGTGACAGTGAGGGGTTTGGGGTATATCAGTGTTGCAGTGAGGGGTGTGAGGTATATCAGTGTTACAGTGAGGGGTGTGGAGTATATCAGTGATACAGTGAGGGGTGTGGGGTATATAAGTGTTACAGTGAGGGGTGTGGAGTATATCAGTGTTACAGTGAGGGGTGTGGGGTATATCAGTGTTACAATGAGGGGTGTGGAGTATATCAGTGTTACAGTGAGGGGTGTGGGGTATATTGGTGTTTCAGTGAGGAGTGTGGGGTATATCAGTGTTACAGTGAGGGGTGTGGGGTATATCAGTGTTACAGTGAGGGGTGTGGGGTATATCAGTATTACAGCGAGGGGTGTAGGTTATATCAGTGTTACAGTGAGAGGTGTGAGGTATATCAGTGTGTTACAGTGAGGGGTGAGGGGTATATCAGTGTTACAGTGAGAGGTGTGGGGTATATCAGTGTTACAGTGAGGGGTGTGGGGTATATAAGTGTTACAGTGAGGGGTGTAGGGTATATCAGTGTTACAGTGAGGGGTGTGGGGTATATCGGTGTTACAGTGAGGGGTGAGGGGTATATCAGTGTTACAGTGAGGGGTGTGGGGTATATCAGTGTTACAGTGAGGGGTGTGGTGTATATCAGTGTTACAGTGAGGGGTGTGGGGTATATCAGTGTTACAGTGAGTGGTGTGGGGTATATCAGTGTTACATTGAGGGGTGTGGGGTATATCAGTGTTACAGTGAGGGTTGTGGGGTATATCAGTGTTACAGTGAGGGGTGTGGAGTATATCAGTGTTTCAGTGAGAGGTGTGGCGTATATCAGTGTTACAGTGAGGGGTGTGGGGTATATCAGTGTTACAGTGAGGGGTGTGGGGTATATCAGTGTTACAGTGAGGGGTGTGGGGTATATCGGTGTTGCAGTGAGGGGTGTGGGGTATATCGGTGTTACAGTGAGGGGTGTGGGGTATATCAGTGTTACAGTGAGGGGTGTGGGGTGGGGTATATCAGTGTTACAGTGAGGGGTGTGGGGTATAGCAGTGTTACAGTGAGGGGTGTGGTTTATATCAGTGTTACAGTGAGGGGTGTGGGGTATATCGGTGTTAGAGTGAGGGGTGTGGGGTATATCAGTGTTACAGTGAGGGGTGTGGGGTATATCAGTGTTGCAGTGAGGGGTTTGGGGTATATCAGTGTTACAGTGAGAGGTGTGGGGTATATCAGTGTTACAGTGAGGCGTGTGGTATATATCAGTGTTACAGTGAGGGGTGTGGGGTGGGGTATATCAGTGTTACAGTGAGGGGTGTGGGGTATATCAGTGTTACAGTGAGGGGTGTGGGGTGGGGTATATCAGTGTTACAGTGAGGGGTGTGGTGTATATCAGTGTTACAGTGAGAGGTGTGGTATATATCAGTGTTACAGTGAGGGGTGTGGGGTGGGGTATATCAGTGTTACAGTGAGGGGTGTGTGGTATATCGGTGTTACAGTGAGGGGTGTGGTATATATCAGTGTTACAGTGAGGGGTGTGGGGTGGGGTATATCAGTGTTACAGTGAGGGGTGTGTGGTATATCGGTGTTACAGTGAGGGGTGTGTGATATATCAGTGTTACAGTGAGGGGTGTGGGGTATATCAGTGTTACAGTGAGGGGTGTGGGGTATATCAGTGTTACAGTGAGGGGTGTGGGGTGGGGTATATCAGTGTTACAGTGAGGGGTGTGGGGTATAGCAGTGTTACAGTGAGGGGTGTGGTTTATATCAGTGTTACAGTGAGGGGTGTGGGGTATATCGGTGTTAGAGTGAGGGGTGTGGGGTATATCAGTGTTACAGTGAGGGGTGTGGGGTATATCAGTGTTGCAGTGAGGGGTTTGGGGTATATCAGTGTTACAGTGAGGGTTGTGGGTATATCAGTGTTACAGTGAGGGTTGTGGGTATATCAGTGTTACAGTGAGGGGTGTGGGATATATCAGTGTTACAGTGAGGGCTGTGGGGTTTATCGGTGTTACAGTGAGGGGTGTGGTGTATATCAGCGTTACAGTGAGGGGTGTGGGGTATATCTGCGTTACAGTGAGGGGTGTGGGGTAAATCAGTGTTACAGTGACAGTTGTGGGATATATCAGTGTTACAGTGAGGAGTGTGGGGTATATCAGTGTTACAGTGAGGGGTGTGGGGTATATCTGTGTTACAGTGAGGGGTGTGGTATATATCGGTGTTATAGTGAGGGGTGTGGGGTATATCACTGTTACAATGAGGGGTGTGGGGTATATCAGTGTTACAGTGAGGGGTGTGGTGTATATCAGTGTTACAGTGAGGGGTGTGGGGTATATCAGTGTTACAGTGAGGGGTGTGGGGTATATCAGTGTTACAGTGAGGGGTGTGGGGTATATCAGTGTTACAGTGAGGGGTGTGGGGTATATCAGTGTTACAGTGAGGGGTGTGGTGTATATCAGTGTTACAGTGAGTGGTGTGTGATATATCAGTATTACAGTGAGGGGTGTGGGTTATATCAGTGTTACAGTGAGGGGTGTGGGGTATATCAGTGTTACAGTGAGGGGTGTGGAGTATGTCAGTGTTACAGTGAGGGGTGTGGGGTATATCAGTGTTACAGTGAGGGGTGTGGGGTATATCTGTGTTACAGTGAGGGGTGTGGTGTATATCAGTGTTACATTGAGGGGTGTGGGGTATATCAGTGTTACAGTGAGGGGTGTGGTGTATATCAGTGTTACAGTGAGGGGTGTGTGATATATCAGTATTACAGTGAGGGGTGTGGGTTATATCAGTGTTACAGTGAGGGGTGTGGGGTATATCAGTGTTACAGTGAGGGGTGTGGGGTATATCAGTGTGTCACAGTGAGGGATGTGGGGTACATCAGTGTTACAGTGAGGGTGTGGGGTATATCAGTGTTACAGTGAGGGGTGTGGGGTATATCAGTATTACAGTGAGGGGTGTGGGTTATTTCAGTGTTACAGTGAGGCGTGTGGGGTATATCAGTGTTACAGTGAGATTTGTGTGGGGTATATCAGTGTTACAGTGAGGGGTGTGTGATATATCAGTGTTACAGTGAGGGGTGTGGGTTATATCAGTTTTACAGTGAGGGGTGTGGGGTATATCAGTGTTACAGTGAGGGGTGTGGTGTATATCAGTGTTACAGTGAGTGGTGTGGGGTATATCAGTGTTACAGTGAGGGGTGTGGTGTATATCAGTGTTACAGTGAGTGGTGTGGGGTATATCAGTGTTACAGTGAGGGGTGTGGGGTATATCAGTGTTACAGTGAGGGGTGTGGAGTATGTCAGTGTTACAGTGAGGGGTGTGGGGTATATCAGTGTTACAGTGAGGGGTGTGGGGTATATCTGTGTTACAGTGAGGGGTGTGGTGTATATCAGTGTTACATTGAGGGGTGTGGGGTATATCAGTGTTACAGTGAGGGGTGTGATGTATATCAGTGTTACAGTGAGGGGTGTGTGATATATCAGTATTACAGTGAGGGGTGTGGGTTATATCAGTGTTACAGTGAGGGGTGTGGGGTATATCAGTGTTACAGTGAGGGGTGTGGGGTATATCAGTGTGTCACAGTGAGGGATGTGGGGTACATCAGTGTTACAGTGAGGGTGTGGGGTATATCAGTGTTACAGTGAGGGGTGTGGGGTATATCAGTATTACAGTGAGGGGTGTGGGTTATTTCAGTGTTACAGTGAGGCGTGTGGGGTATATCAGTGTTACAGTGAGATTTGTGTGGGGTATATCAGTGTTACAGTGAGGGGTGTGTGATATATCAGTGTTACAGTGAGGGGTGTGGGTTATATCAGTTTTACAGTGAGGGGTGTGGGGTATATCAGTGTTACAGTGAGGGGTGTGTGGTATATCAGTGTTACAGAAAGGGGTGTTGGGTATATCAGTATAACAGTGAGGGGTGTGGCGTATATCAGTATTACAGTGAGTGGTGTGGGTTATATCTGTGTTACAGTGAGGGGTGTGTGGTATATCAGTGTTACAGTGAGGGGTGTGGGGTATATCAGTGTTACAGTGAGGGGTGTGGGTTATATCAGTGTTACATTGAGGGATGTGGGGTATATCAGTGTTGCAGTGAGGGGTGTGGGGTATTTCAGTGTTATCGTGAGGGATGTGGGGTATATCCGTGTTATAGTGAGGGATGTGGGGTATATCAGTGTTACAGTGAAGGGTGTGGGGTATATCAGTATTACAGTGAGGGGTGTGGAGTATGTCAGTGTTACAGTGAGGGGTGTGGGGTATATCAGTGTTACAGTGAGGGGTGTGGGGTATATCAGTGTTACAGTGAGGGGTGTGGTGTATATCAGTGTTACATTGAGGGGTGTGGGGTATATCAGTGTTACAGTGAGGGGTGTGGTGTATATCAGTGTTACTGTGAGGGGTGTGGGGTATATCAGTGTTACAGTGAGGGGTGTGGGGTATATCAGTGTGTCACAGTGAGGGATGTGGGGAAAATCAGTGTTACAGTGAGAGGTGTGGGGTACATCAGTGTTACAGTGAGGGTGTGGGGTATATCAGTGTTACAGTGAGGGGTGTGGGGTATATCAGTATTACAGTGAGGGGTGTGGGTTATTTCAGTGTTACAGTGAGGCGTGTGGGGTATATCAGTGTTACAGTGAGGGGTGTGTGATATATCAGTGTTACAGTGAGGGGTGTGTGATATATCAGTGTTACAGTGAGGGGTGTGGGTTATATCAATGTTACAGTGAGGGGTGTGGGGTATATCAGTGTTACAGTGAGGGGTGTGTGATATATCAGTGTTACAGTGAGGGGTGTGGGGTATATCAGTGTTACAGTGAGGGTTGTGGGGTATATCAGTGTTACAGTGAGGGGTGTGGGGTATATCAGTGTTACAGTGAGGGTTGTGGGGTATATCAGAGTTACAGTGAGGGTTGTGGGGTATATCAGTGTTACAGTGAGGGTTGTGGGGTATATCAGTGTTACAGTGAAGGGTGTGGGGTATATCAGTGTTACAGTTAGGGGTGTGGGGGTATATCAGTGTTACAGTGAGGTGTGTGGGGTATATCAGTGTTACAGTGAGGGGTGTGGGGTATATCAGTGTTACAGTGAGGGGTGTGGGGTATATCAGTGTTACAGTGAGGGTTGTGGGGTATATCAGTGTTACAGTGAAGGGTGTGGGGTATATCAGTGTTACAGTTAGGGGTGTGGGGGTATATCGGTGTTACAGTGAGGGGTGTGGGGTATATCTGTGTTAGAGTGAGGGTTGTGGGGTATATCAGTGTTAGAGTGAGGGATGTGGGGTATATTGGTGTTACAGTGAGTGTGTGGGGTATATCGGTGTTACAGTGAGGGATGTGGAGTATATCGGTGTTACAGTGAGGGGTGGGGGTATATCAGTGTTACAGTGAGGGTTGTGGGGTATATCAGTGTTCCAGAGAGGGGTGTGGGGTATATCAGTGTTACAGTGAGGGGTGTGGGGTATATCAGTGTTACAGTGAGGGGTGTGGGGTATATCAGTGTTACAGTGAGGGGAGTGGGGTATATCAGTGTTACAGTGAGGGTTGTGGGGTATATCAGTGTTACAGTGAGGGGTGTGGGGTATATCAGTGTTATAGAGGGGTGTGGGGTATATCAGTGTTACAGCAAGGGGTATGGGGTATATCAGTGTTACAGCAAGGGGTGTGGGGTATATCAGTGTTACAGCAAGGGGTATGGGGTATATCAGTGTTACAGCAAGGGGTGTGGGGTATATCAGTGTTACAGTGAGGGGTTTGGGGTATATCAGTGTTGCAGTGAGGGGTGTGGGGTATATCAGTGTTACAGTGAGGGGTGTGGGGTATATCAGTGTTACAGTGAGGGGTGTGGAGTATATCAGTGTTACAGTGAGGGGGGTGGGGTATATCAGTGTTACAATGAGGGGTGTGGAGTATATCAGTGTTACAGTGAGGGGTGAGGGGTATATCAGTGTTACAGTGAGGGGTGTGGGGTATATCAGTGTTACAGTGAGGGGTGAGAGGTATATCAGTGTTACAGTGAGGGGTGTGGGGTATATTGGTGTTTCAGTGAGGAGTGTGGGGTATATCAGTGTTACAGTGAGGGGTGTGGGGTATATCAGTGTTACAGTGAGGGGTGTGGGGTATATCAGTATTACAGCGAGGGGTGTAGGTTATATCAGTGTTACAGTGAGAGGTGTGAGGTATATCAGTGTGTTACAGTGAGAGTAGTGGCGTATATCAGTGTTACAGTGAGAGTTGTGGGGTACATCAGTGTTACAGTGAGGGGTGTGGGGTATATCAGTGTGACAGTGAGGGGTGTGGGGTATATCAGTGTTACAGTGAGGGGTGAGGGGTATATCAGTGTTACAGTGAGGGGTGAGGGGTATATCAGTGTTACAGTGAGGGGTGTGGTGTATATCAGTGTTACAGTGAGGGGTGTGGGGTATATCAGTGTCATAGTGAGGGGTGTGGGGTATATCAGTGTTACAGCAAGGGGTGTGGGATATATCAGTGTTACAGTGAGGGTTGTGTGGTATATCAGTGTTACAGTGAGGGGTGTGGGTTATATCAGTGTTACAGTGAGGGGTGTGTGGTATATCAGTGTTACAGTGAAGTGTGTGGGGTATATCAGTGTTACAGTGAGGGGTGTGGGGTATATCAGTGTTACAGCAAGGGTTATGGGGTATATCAGTGTTACAGCAAGGGGTGTGGGATATATCAGTGTTACAGTGAGGGTTGTGTGGTATATCAGTGTTACAGTGAGGGGTGTGGGTTATATCAGTGTTACAGTGAGGGGTGTGGGGTATATCAGTGTTACAGAGGGGTGTGGGGTATATCAGTGTTACAGCAAGGGATGTGGGGTATATCAGTGTTACAGTGAGGGGTGTGGGGTATATCAATGTTACAGTGAGGGGTGTGGGGTATATCAGTGTTATAGTGAGGGGCGTGGGGTATATCAGTGTTACAGCAAGGGGTATGGGGTCTATCAGTGTTACAGCAAGGGATGTGGTGTATATCAGTGTTACAGTGAGGGGTGTGGGGTATATCAGTGTTACAGCAAGGGGTATGGGGTATATCAGTGTTACAGCAAGGGGTGTGGGGTATATCAGTGTTACAGTGAGGGGTGTGGGGTATATCAGTGTTACAGTGAGGGGTGTGGGGTATATCAGTGTTACAGTGAGGGTTGTGGGGTATATCAGTGTTACAGTGAAGGGTGTGGGGTATATCAGTGTTACAGTGAGGGGTGTGGGGTATATCAGTGTTACAGTGAGGGGTGTGGGGCTATATCGGTGTTACAGTGAGGGGTGTGGGGTATATCTGTGTTAGAGTGAGGGTTGTGGGGTATATCAGTGTCAGAGTGAGGGATGTGGGGTATATTGGTGTTACAGTGAGTGTGTGGGGTATATCGGTGTTACAGTGAGGGGTGTGGAGTATATCGGTGTTACAGTGAGGGGTGTCGGGTATATTAGTGTTACAGTGAGGGTTGTGGGGTATATCAGTGTTCCAGAGAGGGGTGTGGGGTATATCAGTGTTACAGTGAGGTGTGTGGGGTATATCAGTGTTACAGTGAGGGGTGTGGGGTATATCAGTGTTACAGAGGGGTGTGGGGTATATCAGTGTTACAGCAAGGGGTGTGGAGTATATCAGTGTTACAGTGAGGGGTGTGGGGTATATCAGTGTTACAGTGAGGGGTGTGGGGTATATCAGTGTTACAGTGAGGGGAGTGGGGTATATCAGTGTTACAGGGAGTGGTGTGGAGTATATCAGTGTTACAGTGAGGGGTGTGGGGTATATCAGTGTTACAGCAAGGGGTATGGGGTATATCAGTGTTACAGCAAGGGGTGTGGGGTATATCAGTGTGACAGTGAGGGGTTTGGGGTATATCAGTGTTGCAGTGAGGGGTGTGAGGTATATCAGTGTTACAGTGAGGGGTGTGGAGTATATCAGTGATACAGTGAGGGGTGTGGGGTATATAAGTGTTACAGTGAGGGGTGTGGAGTATATCAGTGTTACAGTGAGGGGTGTGGGGTATATCAGTGTTACAATGAGGGGTGTGGGGTATATCAGTGTTACAGTGAGTGGTGTGGGGTATATCAGTGTTACAGTGAGGGGTGTGGGGTATAGCAGTGTTACAGTGAGGGGTGTGGTTTATATCAGTGTTACAGTGAGGGGTGTGGGGTATATCGGTGTTAGAGTGAGGGGTGTGGGGTATATCAGTGTTACAGTGAGGGGTGTGGGGTATTTCAGTGTTGCAGTGAGGGGTTTGGGGTATATCAGTGTTACAGTGAGAGGTGTGGTATATATCAGTGTTACAGTGAGGGGTGTGGGGTGGGGTATATCAGTGTTACAGTGAGGGGTGTGGGGTATAGCAGTGTTACAGTGAGGGGTGTGGTTTATATCAGTGTTACAGTGAGGGGTGTGGGGTATATCGGTGTTAGAGTGAGGGGTGTGGGGTATATCAGTGTTACAGTGAGGGGTGTGGGGTATATCAGTGTTGCAGTGAGGGGTTTGGGGTATATCAGTGTTACAGTGAGGGTTGTGGGTATATCAGTGTTACAGTGAGGGTTGTGGGTATATCAGTGTTACAGTGAGGGGTGTGGGATATATCAGTGTTACAGTGAGGGCTGTGGGGTTTATCGGTGTCACAGTGAGGGTTGTGGTGTATATCAGCGTTACAGTGAGGGGTGTGGGGTATATCTGCGTTACAGTGAGGGGTGTGGGGTATATCAGTGTTACAGTGAGAGTTGTGGGATATATCAGTGTTACAGTGAGGAGTGTGGGGTATATCAGTGTTACAGTGAGGGGTGTGGTGTATATCTGTGTTACAGTGAGGGGTGTGGTATATATCGGTGTTATAGTGAGGGGTGTGGGGTATATCACTGTTACAATGAGGGGTGTGGGGTATATCAGTGTTACAGTGAGGGGTGTGGTGTATATCAGTGTTACAGTGAGGGGTGTGAGGTATATCAGTGTTACAGTGAGGGGTGTGGGATATATCAATGTTACAGTCAGGGGTGTGGGGTATATCAGTGTTACAGTCAGGGTGTGGGGTATATCAGTGTTACAGTGAGGGGGTGTGGGGTATATCAGTGTTACAGCAAGGGGTATGGGGTATATCAGTGTTACAGCAAGGGATGTGGGGTATATCAGTGTTACAGTGAGGGGTGTGGGGTATATCAATGTTACAGTGAGGGGTGTGGGGTATATCAGTGTTATAGTGAGGGGCGTGGGGTATATCAGTGTTACAGCAAGGGGTATGGGGTCTATCAGTGTTACAGCAAGGGATGTGGTGTATATCAGTGTTACAGTGAGGGGTGTGGGGTATATCAGTGTTACAGCAAGGGGTATGGGGTATATCAGTGTTACAGCAAGGGGTGTGGGGTATATCAGTGTTACAGTGAGGGGTGTGGGGTATATCAGTGTTATAGTGAGGGGTGTGGGGTATATCAGTGTTACAGTGAGGGTTGTGGGGTATATCAGTGTTACAGTGAAGGGTGTGGGGTATATCAGTGTTACAGTGAGGGGTGTGGGGTATATCAGTGTTACAGTGAGGGGTGTGGGGCTATATCGGTGTTACAGTGAGGGGTGTGGGGTATATCTGTGTTAGAGTGAGGGTTGTGGGGTATATCAGTGTCAGAGTGAGGGATGTGGGGTATATTGGTGTTACAGTGAGTGTGTGGGGTATATCGGTGTTACAGTGAGGGGTGTGGAGTATATCGGTGTTACAGTGAGGGGTGTCGGGTATATTAGTGTTACAGTGAGGGTTGTGGGGTATATCAGTGTTCCAGAGAGGGGTGTGGGGTATATCAGTGTTACAGTGAGGTGTGTGGGGTATATCAGTGTTACAGTGAGGGGTGTGGGGTATATCAGTGTTACAGAGGGGTGTGGGGTATATCAGTGTTACAGCAAGGGGTGTGGAGTATATCAGTGTTACAGTGAGGGGTGTGGGGTATATCAGTGTTACAGTGAGGGGTGTGGGGTATATCAGTGTTACAGTGAGGGGAGTGGGGCATATCAGTGTTACAGGGAGTGGTGTGGAGTATATCAGTGTTACAGTGAGGGGTGTGGGGTATATCAGTGTTACAGCAAGGGGTATGGGGTATATCAGTGTTACAGCAAGGGGTGTGGGGTATATCAGTGTGACAGTGAGGGGTTTGGGGTATATCAGTGTTGCAGTGAGGGGTGTGAGGTATATCAGTGTTACAGTGAGGGGTGTGGAGTATATCAGTGATACAGTGAGGGGTGTGGGGTATATAAGTGTTACAGTGAGGGGTGTGGAGTATATCAGTGTTACAGTGAGGGGTGTGGGGTATATCAGTGTTACAATGAGGGGTGTGGGGTATATCAGTGTTACAGTGAGTGGTGTGGGGTATATCAGTGTTACAGTGAGGGGTGTGGGGTATAGCAGTGTTACAGTGAGGGGTGTGGTTTATATCAGTGTTACAGTGAGGGGTGTGGGGTATATCGGTGTTAGAGTGAGGGGTGTGGGGTATATCAGTGTTACAGTGAGGGGTGTGGGGTATATCAGTGTTACAGTGAGGGGTGTGGGGTATATCAGTGTTACAGTGAGGGGTGTGTGGTATAACGTGTTACAGTGAGGGGTGTGGGGTATATCAGTGTTACAGTGAGGGGTGTGGGGTATATCAGTGTTACAGAAAGGGGTGTTGGGTATATCAGTATAACAGTGAGGGGTGTGGTTTATATCAGTGTTACAGTGAGGGGTGTGGGGTATATCGGTGTTAGAGTGAGGGGTGTGGGGTATATCAGTGTTACAGTGAGGGGTGTGGGGTATATCAGTGTTGCAGTGAGGGGTTTGGGGTATATCAGTGTTACAGTGAGGGTTGTGGGTATATCAGTGTTACAGTGAGGAGTGTGGGGTATATCAGTGTTACAGTGAGGGGTGTGGGGTATATCTGTGTTACAGTGAGGGGTGTGGTATATATCGGTGTTATAGTGAGGGGTGTGGGGTATATCACTGTTACAATGAGGGGTGTGGGGTATATCAGTGTTACAGTGAGGGGTGTGGTGTATATCAGTGTTACAGTGAGGGGTGTGGGGTATATCGGTGTTAGAGTGAGGGGTGTGGGGTATATCAGCGTTACAGTGAGGGGTGTGGGGTATATCTGCGTTACAGTGAGGGGTGTGGGGTATATCAGTGTTACAGTGAGAGTTGTGGGATATATCAGTGTTACAGTGAGGAGTGTGGGGTATATCAGTGTTACAGTGAGGGGTGTGGGGTATATCTGTGTTACAGTGAGGGGTGTGGTATATATCGGTGTTATAGTGAGGGGTGTGGGGTATATCACTGTTACAATGAGGGGTGTGGGGTATATCAGTGTTACAGTGAGGGGTGTGGTGTATATCAGTGTTACAGTGAGGGGTGTGGGGTATATCAGTGTTACAGTGAGGGGTGTGGGATATATCAATGTTACAGTCAGGGGTGTGGGGTATATCAGTGTTACAGTCAGGGTGTGGGGTATATAAATGTGACAGTGAGGGATGTGGGATATATCAGTGTTACAGTGAGAGGTGTGGGGTATATCAGTGTTACAGTGAGGGGTGTGGGGTATATCAGTGTTACAGTGAGGGGTGTGGTGTATATCAGTGTTACAGTGAGTGGTGTGGGGTATATCAGTGTTACAGTGAGGTGTGTGGTGTATATCAGTGTTACAGTGAGTGGTGTGGGGTATATCAGTGTTACAGTGAGGGGTGTGGGGTATATCAGTGTTACAGTGAGGGGTGTGGAGTATGTCAGTGTTACAGTGAGGGGTGTGGGGTATATCAGTGTTACAGTGAGGGGTGTGGGGTATATCAGTGTTACAGTGAGGGGTGTGGTGTATATCAGTGTTACATTGAGGGGTGTGGGGTATATCAGTGTTACAGTGAGGGGTGTGGTGTATATCAGTGTTACAGTGAGGGGTGTGTGATATATCAGTATTACAGTGAGGGGTGTGGGTTATATCAGTGTTACAGTGAGGGGTGTGGGGTATATCAGTGTTACAGTGAGGGGTGTGGGGTATATCAGTGTGTCACAGTGAGGGATGTGGGGTACATCAGTGTTACAGTGAGGGTGTGGGGTATATCAGTGTTACAGTGAGGGGTGTGGGGTATATCAGTATTACAGTGAGGGGTGTGGGTTATTTCAGTGTTACAGTGAGGCGTGTGGGGTATATCAGTGTTACAGTGAGATTTGTGTGGGGTATATCAGTGTTACAGTGAGGGGTGTGTGATATATCAGTGTTACAGTGAGGGGTGTGGGTTATATCAGTTTTACAGTGAGGGGTGTGGGGTATATCAGTGTTACAGTGAGGGGTGTGTGGTATAACGTGTTACAGTGAGGGGTGTGGGGTATATCAGTGTTACAGTGAGGGGTGTGGGGTATATCAGTGTTACAGAAAGGGGTGTTGGGTATATCAGTATAACAGTGAGGGGTGTGGGGTATATCAGTATTACAGTGAGTGGTGTGGGTTATATCTGTGTTACAGTGAGGGGTGTGTGGTATATCAGTGTTACAGTGAGGGGTGTGGGGTATATCAGTGTTACAGTGAGGGGTGTGGGTTATATCAGTGTTACATTGAGGGATGTGGTGTATATCAGTGTTACAGTGAGGGGTGTGGGGTATTTCAGTGTTATCGTGAGGGATGTGGGGTATATCCGTGTTATAGTGAGGGATGTGGGGTATATCAGTGTTACAGTGAAGGGTGTGGGGTATATCAGTATTACAGTGAGGGGTGTGGAGTATGTCAGTGTTACAGTGAGGGGTGTGGGGTATATCAGTGTTACAGTGAGGGGTGTGGGGTATATCAGTGTTACATTGAGGGGTGTGGGGTATATCAGTGTTACATTGAGGGGTGTGGTGTATATCAGTGTTACAGTGAGGGGTGTGTGATATATCAGTATTACAGTGAGGGGTGTGGGTTATATCAGTGTTACAGTGAGGGGTGTGGGGTATATCAGTGTTACAGTGAGGGGTGTGGGGTATATCAGTGTGTCACAGTGAGGGATGTGGGGAAAATCAGTGTTACAGTGAGAGGTGTGGGGTACATCAGTGTTACAGTGAGGGTGTGGGGTATATCAGTGTTACAGTGAGGGGTGTGGGGTATATCAGTATTACAGTGAGGGGTGTGGGTTATTTCAGTGTTACAGTGAGGCGTGTGGGGTATATCAGTGTTACAGTGAGGGGTGTGTGATATATCAGTGTTACAGTGAGGGGTGTGGGTTATATCAGTGTTACAGTGAGGGGTGTGGGGTATATCAGTGTTACAGTGAGGGGTGTGTGGTATAACGTGTTACAGTGAGGTGTGTGGGGTATATCAGTGTTACAGTGAGGGGTGTGGGGTATATCAGTGTTACAGAAAGGGGTGTTGGGTATATCAGTATAACAGTGAGGGGTGTGGGGTATATCAGTATTACAGTGAGTGGTGTGGGTTATATCTGTGTTACAGTGAGGGGTGTGTGGTATATCAGTGTTACAGTGAGGGGTGTGGGGTATATCAGTGTTACAGTGAGGGGTGTGGGGTATATCAGTGTTACATTGAGGGATGTGGGGTATATCAGTGTTACAGTGAGGGGTGTGGGGTATTTCAGTGTTATCGTGAGGGATGTGCGGTATATCCGTGTTATAGTGAGGGATGTGGGGTATATCAGTGTTACAGTGAAGGGTGTGGGGTATATCAGTATTACAGTGAGTGGTGTGGGGTATATCAGTGTTACAGTGAGGGGTGTGTGGTATATCAGTGTTACAGTGAGGGATGTGGGGTATATCAGTGTTACAGTGAGGGGTGTGGGGCATATCAGTATTACAGTGAGGGGTGTGGGATATATCAGTGTTACAGTGAGGGGTGTGGGGTATAGCAGTGTTACAGTGAGGGGTGTGGTTTATATCAGTGTTACAGTGAGGGGTGTGGGGTATATCGGTGTTAGAGTGAGGGGTGTGGGGTATATCAGTGTTACAGTGAGGGGTGTGGGGTATATCAGTGTTGCAGTGAGGGGTTTGGGGTATATCAGTGTTACAGTGAGGGTTGTGGGTATATCAGTGTTACAGTGAGGGTTGTGGGTATATCAGTGTTACAGTGAGGGGTGTGGGATATATCAGTGTTACAGTGAGGGCTGTGGGGTTTATCGGTGTTACAGTGAGGGGTGTGGTGTATATCAGCGTTACAGTGAGGGGTGTGGGGTATATCTGCGTTACAGTGAGGGGTGTGGGGTATATCAGTGTTACAGTGAGAGTTGTGGGATATATCAGTGTTACAGTGAGGAGTGTGGGGTATATCAGTGTTACAGTGAGGGGTGTGGGGTATATCTGTGTTACAGTGAGGGGTGTGGTATATATCGGTGTTATAGTGAGGGGTGTGGGGTATATCACTGTTACAATGAGGGGTGTGGGGTATATCAGTGTTACAGTGAGGGGTGTGGTGTATATCAGTGTTACAGTGAGGGGTGTGGGGTATATCAGTGTTACAGTGAGGGGTGTGGGATATATCAATGTTACAGTCAGGGGTGTGGGGTATATCAGTGTTACAGTCAGGGTGTGGGGTATATAAATGTGACAGTGAGGGATGTGGGATATATCAGTGTTACAGTGAGAGGTGTGGGGTATATCAGTGTTACAGTGAGGGGTGTGGGGTATATCAGTGTTACAGTGAGGGGTGTGGTGTATATCAGTGTTACAGTGAGTGGTGTGGGGTATATCAGTGTTACAGTGAGGTGTGTGGTGTATATCAGTGTTACAGTGAGTGGTGTGGGGTATATCAGTGTTACAGTGAGGGGTGTGGGGTATATCAGTGTTACAGTGAGGGGTGTGGAGTATGTAAGTGTTACAGTGAGGGGTGTGGGGTATATCAGTGTTACAGTGAGGGGTGTGGGGTATATCAGTGTTACAGTGAGGGGTGTGGTGTATATCAGTGTTACATTGAGGGGTGTGGGGTATATCAGTGTTACAGTGAGGGGTGTGGTGTATATCAGTGTTACAGTGAGGGGTGTGTGATATATCAGTATTACAGTGAGGGGTGTGGGTTATATCAGTGTTACAGTGAGGGGTGTGGGGTATATCAGTGTTACAGTGAGGGGTGTGGGGTATATCAGTGTGTCACAGTGAGGGATGTGGGGTACATCAGTGTTACAGTGAGGGTGTGGGGTATATCAGTGTTACAGTGAGGGGTGTGGGGTATATCAGTATTACAGTGAGGGGTGTGGGTTATTTCAGTGTTACAGTGAGGCGTGTGGGGTATATCAGTGTTACAGTGAGGGGTGTGGGGTATATCAGTGTTACAGTGAGGGGTGTGGGGTATATCAGTGTTACAGTGAGGGGTGTGTGATATATCAGTGTTACAGTGAGGGGTGTGGGTTATATCAGTTTTACAGTGAGGGGTGTGGGGTATATCAGTGTTACAGTGAGGGGTGTGTGGTATAACGTGTTACAGTGAGGGGTGTGGGGTATATCAGTGTTACAGTGAGGGGTGTGGGGTATATCAGTGTTACAGAAAGGGGTGTTGGGTATATCAGTATAACAGTGAGGGTTGTGGGGTATATCAGTATTACAGTGAGTGGTGTGGGTTATATCTGTGTTACAGTGAGGGGTGTGTGGTATATCAGTGTTACAGTGAGGGGTGTGGGGTATATCAGTGTTACAGTGAGGGGTGTGGGTTATATCAGTGTTACATTGAGGGATGTGGTGTATATCAGTGTTACAGTGAGGGGTGTGGGGTATTTCAGTGTTATCGTGAGGGATGTGGGGTATATCCGTGTTATAGTGAGGGATGTGGGGTATATCAGTGTTACAGTGAAGGGTGTGGGGTATATCAGTATTACAGTGAGGGGTGTGGAGTATGTCAGTGTTACAGTGAGGGGTGTGGGGTATATCAGTGTTACAGTGAGGGGTGTGGGGTAAATCAGTGTTACAGTGAGGGGTGTGGTGTATATCAGTGTTACATTGAGGGGTGTGGGGTATATCAGTGTTACAGTGAGGGGTGTGGTGTATATCAGTGTTACAGTGAGGGGTGTGTGATATATCAGTATTACAGTGAGGGGTGTGGGTTATATCAGTGTTACTGTGAGGGGTGTGGGGTATATCAGTGTTACAGTGAGGGGTGTGGGATATATCAGTGTGTCACAGTGAGGGATGTGGGGAAAATCAGTGTTACAGTGAGAGGTGTGGGGTACATCAGTGTTACAGTGAGGGTGTGGGGTATATCAGTGTTACAGTGAGGGGTGTGGGGTATATCAGTATTACAGTGAGGGGTGTGGGTTATTTCAGTGTTACAGTGAGGCGTGTGGGGTATATCAGTGTTACAGTGAGGGGTGTGTGATATATCAGTGTTACAGTGAGGGGTGTGGGTTATATCAGTGTTACAGTGAGGGGTGTGGGGTATATCAGTGTTACAGTGAGGGGTGTGTGGTATAACGTGTTACAGTGAGGTGTGTGGGGTATATCAGTGTTACAGTGAGGGGTGTGGGGTATATCAGTGTTACAGAAAGGGGTGTTGGGTATATCAGTATAACAGTGAGGGGTGTGGGGTATATCAGTATTACAGTGAGTGGTGTGGGTTATATCTGTGTTACAGTGAGGGGTGTGTGGTATATCAGTGTTACAGTGAGGGGTGTGGGGTATATCAGTGTTACAGTGAGGGGTGTGGGGTATATCAGTGTTACATTGAGGGATGTGGGGTATATCAGTGTTACAGTGAGGGGTGTGGGGTATTTCAGTGTTATCGTGAGGGATGTGCGGTATATCCGTGTTATAGTGAGGGATGTGGGGTATATCAGTGTTACAGTGAAGGGTGTGGGGTATATCAGTATTACAGTGAGTGGTGTGGGGTATATCAGTGTTACAGTGAGGGGTGTGTGGTATATCAGTGTTACAGTGAGGGATGTGGGGTATATCAGTGTTACAGTGAGGGGTGTGGGGCATATCAGTATTACAGTGAGGGGTGTGGGATATATCAGTGTTACAGTGAGGGGTGTGGGGTATATCAGTATTACAGTGAGGGGTGTGGGGTATATCAGTGTTACAGTGAGGGATGTGGAGTATATCAGTGTTTCAGTGAGGGGTGTGGGGTATATCAGTGTTACAGTGAGAGGTGTGGGGAATATCAGTGTTACAGTGAGGCGTGTGGGGTATATCAGTGTTACAGTGAGGGGTGTGGGGTATATCAATGTTACAGTGAGGGGTGTGGGGTATATCAGTGTTACAGTGAGGGGTGTGTGGTATAACGTGTTACAGTGAGGGGTGTGGGGTATATCAGTGTTACAGTGAGGGGTGTGGGGTATATCAGTGTTACAGAAAGGGGTGTTGGGTATATCAGTATAACAGTGAGGGGTGTGGGGTATATCAGTATTACAGTGAGTGGTGTGGGGTATATCTGTGTTACAGTGAGGGGTGTGTGGTATATCAGTGTTACAGTGAGGGGTGTGGGGTATATCAGTGTTACAGTGAGGGGTGTGGGGTATATCAGTGTTACAGAAAGGGGTGTTGGGTATATCAGTATAACAGTGAGGGGTGTGGGGTATATCAGTATTACAGTGAGTGGTGTGGGGTATATCAGTGTTACAGTGAGTGGTGTGGGGTATATCAGTGTTAGAGTGAGGGGTGTGTGGTATATCAGTGTTACAGTGAGGGATGTGGGGTATATCAATGTTACAGTGAGGGGTGTGGGGTATATCAGTGTTACAGTGAGGCGTGTGGGGTCCATCAGTGTTACAGTGAGGGGTGTGGGGTATATCAGTGTTACAGTGAGGGGTGTGGGGTATATCAGTGTTACAGTGAGGGATGTGGGGTATATCAGTGTTACAGTGAGAGGTGTGGGGTATATCAGTATTACAGTGAGTGGTGTGGAGTATATCAGTGTTACAGTGAGGGGTGTGTGGTATATCAGTGTTACAGTGAGGGATGTGGGGTATATCAGTATTACAGTGAGGGGTGTGGGGTATATCAGTGTTACAGTGAGAGGTGTGGGGTATATCAGTGTTGCAGTGAGAGGTGTGTGATATATCAGTGTTACAGTAAGGGGTGTGGGGTATATCAGTGTTAAAGTGAGGGATGTGGGGTATATTAGTGCTGCAGTGAGGGATGTGGGGTATATCAGTGTTACAGTGAGGGATGTGGGGTATATCAGTGTTACAGTGAGGTGTGTGGGGTATATCAGTATTACAGTGAGTGGTGTGGGGTACATTGGTGTTACAGTGAGGGGTGTGGGGTATATCAGTGTTACAGTGAGGGGTGTGGGGTATATCAGTACTACAGTGAGTGGTGTGGGCTATATCAGTGTTACAGTGAGAGGTGTGGGGTATATCAGTGTTACAGTGAGGGGTGTGGGGTATATCAGTGTTACAGTGAGGGGTGTGGTGTATATCAGTGTTACAGTGAGTGGTGTGGGGTATATCAGTGTTACAGTGAGGTGTGTGGTGTATATCAGTGTTACAGTGAGTGGTGTGGGGTATATCAGTGTTACAGTGAGGGGTGTGGGGTATATCAGTGTTACAGTGAGGGGTGTGGAGTATGTCAGTGTTACAGTGAGGGGTGTGGGGTATATCAGTGTTACAGTGAGGGGTGTGGGGTATATCAGTGTTACAGTGAGGGGTGTGGTGTATATCAGTGTTACATTGAGGGGTGTGGGGTATATCAGTGTTACAGTGAGGGGTGTGGTGTATATCAGTGTTACAGTGAGGGGTGTGTGATATATCAGTATTACAGTGAGGGGTGTGGGTTATATCAGTGTTACAGTGAGGGGTGTGGGGTATATCAGTGTTACAGTGAGGGGTGTGGGGTATATCAGTGTGTCACAGTGAGGGATGTGGGGTACATCAGTGTTACAGTGAGGGTGTGGGGTATATCAGTGTTACAGTGAGGGGTGTGGGGTATATCAGTATTACAGTGAGGGGTGTGGGTTATTTCAGTGTTACAGTGAGGCGTGTGGGGTATATCAGTGTTACAGTGAGATTTGTGTGGGGTATATCAGTGTTACAGTGAGGGGTGTGTGATATATCAGTGTTACAGTGAGGGGTGTGGGTTATATCAGTTTTACAGTGAGGGGTGTGGGGTATATCAGTGTTACAGTGAGGGGTGTGTGGTATAACGTGTTACAGTGAGGGGTGTGGGGTATATCAGTGTTACAGTGAGGGGTGTGGGGTATATCAGTGTTACAGAAAGGGGTGTTGGGTATATCAGTATAACAGTGAGGGGTGTGGGGTATATCAGTATTACAGTGAGTGGTGTGGGTTATATCTGTGTTACAGTGAGGGGTGTGTGGTATATCAGTGTTACAGTGAGGGGTGTGGGGTATATCAGTGTTACAGTGAGGGGTGTGGGTTATATCAGTGTTACATTGAGGGATGTGGTGTATATCAGTGTTACAGTGAGGGGTGTGGGGTATTTCAGTGTTATCGTGAGGGATGTGGGGTATATCCGTGTTATAGTGAGGGATGTGGGGTATATCAGTGTTACAGTGAAGGGTGTGGGGTATATCAGTATTACAGTGAGGGGTGTGGAGTATGTCAGTGTTACAGTGAGGGGTGTGGGGTATATCAGTGTTACAGTGAGGGGTGTGGGGTATATCAGTGTTACAGTGAGGGGTGTGGTGTATATCAGTGTTACATTGAGGGGTGTGGGGTATATCAGTGTTACAGTGAGGGGTGTGGTGTATATCAGTGTTACAGTGAGGGGTGTGTGATATATCAGTATTACAGTGAGGGGTGTGGGTTATATCAGTGTTACTGTGAGGGGTGTGGGGTATATCAGTGTTACAGTGAGGGGTGTGGGGTATATCAGTGTGTCACAGTGAGGGATGTGGGGAAAATCAGTGTTACAGTGAGAGGTGTGGGGTACATCAGTGTTACAGTGAGGGTGTGGGGTATATCAGTGTTACAGTGAGGGGTGTGGGGTATATCAGTATTACAGTGAGGGGTGTGGGTTATTTCAGTGTTACAGTGAGGCGTGTGGGGTATATCAGTGTTACAGTGAGGGGTGTGTGATATATCAGTGTTACAGTGAGGGGTGTGGGTTATATCAGTGTTACAGTGAGGGGTGTGGGGTATATCAGTGTTACAGTGAGGGGTGTGTGGTATAACGTGTTACAGTGAGGTGTGTGGGGTATATCAGTGTTACAGTGAGGGGTGTGGGGTATATCAGTGTTACAGAAAGGGGTGTTGGGTATATCAGTATAACAGTGAGGGGTGTGGGGTATATCAGTATTACAGTGAGTGGTGTGGGTTATATCTGTGTTACAGTGAGGGATGTGTGGTATATCAGTGTTACAGTGAGGGGTGTGGGGTATATCAGTGTTACAGTGAGGGGTGTGGGGTATATCAGTGTTACATTGAGGGATGTGGGGTATATCAGTGTTACAGTGAGGGGTGTGGGGTATTTCAGTGTTATCGTGAGGGATGTGCGGTATATCCGTGTTATAGTGAGGGATGTGGGGTATATCAGTGTTACAGTGAAGGGTGTGGGGTATATCAGTATTACAGTGAGTGGTGTGGGGTATATCAGTGTTACAGTGAGGGGTGTGTGGTATATCAGTGTTACAGTGAGGGATGTGGGGTATATCAGTGTTACAGTGAGGGGTGTGGGGCATATCAGTATTACAGTGAGGGGTGTGGGATATATCAGTGTTACAGTGAGGGGTGTGGGGTATATCAGTATTACAGTGAGGGGTGTGGGGTATATCAGTGTTACAGTGAGGGATGTGGAGTATATCAGTGTTTCAGTGAGGGGTGTGGGGTATATCAGTGTTACAGTGAGAGGTGTGGGGAATATCAGTGTTACAGTGAGGGGTGTGGGGTATATCGGTGTTACAGTGAGGGGTGTGGGGTACATCAGTGTTACAGTGAGGAGTGTGGGGTATATCGGTGTTGCAGTGAGGGGTGTGGGGTATATCAGTGTGTTACAGTGAGGGGTGTGGGGTATATCAGTGTTACAGTGAGGGGTGTGGGGTCTATCAGTGTTACAGTGAGGGGTGTGGGGTATATCAGTGTTGCAGTGAGGGGTGTGGGGTATATCAGTGTTACAGTGAGAGGTGTGGTATATATCGGTGTTACAGTGAGGGATGTGGGGTATATCGGTGTTACAGTGAGGGGTGTGGGGTATATCAGTGTTACAGTGAGGGATGTGGGTTATATCAGTGTTACAGTGACTGGTGTGGTTTATATCAGTGTTACAGTGAGGCGTGTGGGGTATATCAGTGTTACAGTGAGGGGTGTGGGGTATATCAATGTTACAGTGAGGGGTGTGGGGTATATCAGTGTTACAGTGAGGGGTGTGTGGTATAACGTGTTACAGTGAGGGGTGTGGGGTATATCAGTGTTACAGTGAGGGGTGTGGGGTATATCAGTGTTACAGAAAGGGGTGTTGGGTATATCAGTATAACAGTGAGGGGTGTGGGGTATATCAGTATTACAGTGAGTGGTGTGGGGTATATCTGTGTTACAGTGAGGGGTGTGTGGTATATCAGTGTTACAGTGAGGGGTGTGGGGTATATCAGTGTTACAGTGAGGGGTGTGGGGTATATCAATGTTACATTGAGAGATGTGGGGTATATCAGTGTTACAGTGAGGGGTGTGGGGTATTTCAGTGTTATCGTGAGGGATGTGGGGTATATCAGTGTTACAGTGAGGGGTGTGTGGTATATCAGTGTTACAGTGAGGGATGTGGGGTATATCAGTGTTACAGTGAGGGGTGTGGGGTATATCAGTATTACAGTGAGTGTTGTGGGGTATATCAGTGTTTCAGTGAGGGGTGTGGGGTATATCAGTGTTACAGTGAGAGGTGTGGGGTATATCGGTGTTACAGTGAGGGGTGTGGGGTATATCGGTGTTACAGTGAGGGATGTGGGGTACATCAGTGTTACAGTGAGGAGTGTGGGGTATATTGGTGTTGCAGTGAGGGGTGTGGGGTATATCGGTGTTACAGTGAGGGGTGTGGGGTATATCAGTGTTACAGTGAGAGGTGTGGGGTATATCAGTGTTACAGTGAGGGGTGTGGGGTATATATGTGTGTTACAGTGAGGGGTGTGGAGTATATCAGTGTTACAGTGAGGGGTGTGGGGTCTATCAGTGTTACAGTGAGGGGTGTGGGGTATATCAGTGTTGCAGTGAGGGGTGTGGGGTATATCAGTGTTACAGTGAGAGGTGTGGTATATATCAGTGTTACAGTGAGGGGTGTGGTATATATCAGTGTTACAGTGAGGGGTGTGGGGTATATCAGAGTGTTATAGTGAGGGTTGTGGGTATATCAGTGTTACAGTGAGGGGTGTGGTATATATCGGTGTTACAGTGAGGGATGTGGGGTATATCGGTGTTAAAGTGAGGGGTGTGGGGTATATCAGTGTTACAGTGAGTGGTGTGGGGTATATCAGTGTTAGAGTGAGGGGTGTGTGGTATATCAGTGTTACAGTGAGGGATGTGGGGTATATCAATGTTACAGTGAGGGGTGTGGGGTATATCAGTGTTACAGTGAGGCGTGTGGGGTCCATCAGTGTTACAGTGAGGGGTGTGGGGTATATCAGTGTTACAGTGAGGGGTGTGGGGTATATCAGTGTTACAGTGAGGGATGTGGGGTATATCAGTGTTACAGTGAGAGGTGTGGGGTATATCAGTATTACAGTGAGTGGTGTGGAGTATATCAGTGTTACAGTGAGGGGTGTGTGGTATATCAGTGTTACAGTGAGGGATGTGGGGTATATCAGTATTACAGTGAGGGGTGTGGGGTATATCAGCGTTACAGTGAGAGGTGTGGGGTATATCAGTGTTGCAGTGAGAGGTGTGTGATATATCAGTGTTACAGTAAGGGGTGTGGGGTATATCAGTGTTAAAGTGAGGGATGTGGGGTATATTAGTGCTACAGTGAGGGATGTGGGGTATATCAGTGTTACAGTGAGGGATGTGGGGTATATCAGTGTTACAGTGAGGTGTGTGGGGTATATCAGTATTACAGTGAGTGGTGTGGGGTACATTGGTGTTACAGTGAGGGGTGTGGGGTATATCAGTGTTACAGTGAGTGGTGTGGGGTATATCAGTACTACAGTGAGTGGTGTGGGCTATATCAGTGTTACAGTGAGCGGTGTGGGGTATATCAGTGTTACAGTGAGGGGTGTGGAGTATATCGGTGTTACAAAGAGGGGTGTGGGGTATTTCAGTATTACAGTGAGGGGTGTGGGATATATCATTGTTACAGTGAGGGGTGTGGGGTATATCATTGTTACAGTGAGGGGTGTGGGGTATATCAGTGTGTTACAGTGAGGGGTGTGGGGTATTTCAGTGTTGCAGTGAGGGGTGTGGGGTATATCAGTGTTACAGTGAGTGGTGTGGAGTATATCAGTGTTGCAGTGAGGGGTGTGGGATATATCAGTGTAACAGTGAAGGGTGTGCGGTATATCAGTGTTACAGTGAGGGGTGTGGGATATATCTGTGTTACAGTGAGGGGTGTGGGGTATATCAGTGTTACAGTGAGGGGTGTGGGGTCTATCAGTGTTACAGTGAAGGGTGTGGGGTATATCAGTATTACAGTGAGTGGTGTGGGGTATATCAGTGTTACAGCGAGGGGTGTGTGGTATATCAGTGTTACAGTGAGGGATGTGGGGTATATCAGTGTTACAGTGAGGGGTGTGGGGTATATCAGTGTTACAGTGAGGGATGTGGGGTATATCAGTGTTACCGTGACGGGTGTGGTGTATATCAGTGTTACAGTGAGGGGTGTGGGGTCTATCAGTGTTACAGTGAAGGGTGTTGGGTATATCAGTATTACAGTGAGTGGTGTGGGGTATATCAGTGTTACAGTGAGGGGTGTGTGGTATATCAGTGTTACAGTGAGGGATGTGGGGTATATCAGTGTTACAGTGAGGGGTGTGGGGTATATCAGTGTTACAGTGAGGGATGTGGGGTATATCAGTGTTACAGTGAGGGGTGTGGGGTATATCAGTGGTACAGTGAGGGATATGGGGTATATCAGTGTTACCGTGAGGGGTGTGGGGTATATCAGTGTTACAGTGACGGCTGTGGTTTATATCAGTGTTACAGTGAGGGGTGTGGGGTATATCGGTGTTACAGTGAGGGGTGTGGGGTATATCAGTGTTGCAGTGAGGGGTGTGGGGTATATCAGTGTTACAGTGAAAGGTGTGGTATATATCAGTGTTACAGTGAGGGGTGTGGTATATATCAGTGTTACAGTGAGGGGTGTGGGTTATATCAGAGTGTTACAGTGAGGGTTGTGGGTATATCAGTGTTACAGTTAGGGTTGTGGGTATATCAGTGTTACAGTGAGGGGTGTGGTATATATCAGTGTTACAGTGAGGGGTGTGGGGTATATCAGTGTTACAGTGAGGGCTGTGGGGTTTATCGGTGTTACAGTGAGGGGTGTGGTGTATATCAGCGTTACAGTGAGGGGTGTGGGGTATATCTGCGTTACAGTGAGGGGTGTGGGGTATATCAGTGTTACAGTGAGGGGTGTGGGGTATATCTGTGTTACAGTGAGGGGTGTGGTATATATCGGTGTTATAGTGAGGGGTGTGGGGTATATCAGTGTTACAGTGAGGGGTGTGGGGTGGGGTATATCAGTGTTACAGTGAGCGGTGTGGGGTATATCAGTGTTACAGTGAGGGGTGTGGGGTATATCAGTGTTACAGTCAGGGTGTGGGGTATATAAATGTGACAGTGAGGGATGTGGGATATATCAGTGTTACAGTGAGAGGTGTGGGGTATATCAGTGTTACAGTGAGGGGTGTGGGGTATATCAGTTTTACAGTGAGGGGTGTGGTGTATATCAGTGTTACAGTGAGGGGTGTGGGGTATATCAGTGTTACAGTGAGGGGTGTGGGGTATATCAGTGTTACAGTGAGGGGTGTGGAGTATGTCAGTGTTACAGTGAGGCGTGTGGGGTATATCAGTGTTACAGTGAGGGGTGTGGTGTATATCAGTGTTACAGTGAGGGGTGTGTGATATATCAGTATTACAGTGAGGGGTGTGGGTTATATCAGTGTTACAGTGAGGGGTGTGGGGTATATCAGTGTTACAGTGAGGGGTGTGGGGTATATCAGTGTGTCACAGTGAGGGATGTGGGGTACATCAGTGTTACAGTGAGGGTGTGGGGTATATCAGTGTTACAGTGAGGGGTGTGGGGTATATCAGTATTACAGTGAGGGGTGTGGGTTATTTCAGTGTTACAGTGAGGCGTGTGGGGTATATCAGTGTTACAGTGAGGGGTGTGGGGTATATCAGTGTTACAGTGAGGGGTGTGGGGTATATCAGTGTTACAGTGAGGGGTGTGTGATATATCAGTGTTACAGTGAGGGGTGTGGGTTATATCAGTTTTACAGTGAGGGGTGTGGGGTATATCAGTGTTACAGTGAGGGGTGTGTGGTATAACGTGTTACTGTGAGGGGTGTGGGGTATATCAGTGTTACAGTGAGGGGTGTGGGGTATATCAGTGTTACAGAAAGGGGTGTTGGGTATATCAGTATAACAGTGAGGGTTGTGGGGTATATCAGTATTACAGTGAGTGGTGTGGGTTATATCTGTGTTACAGTGAGGGGTGTGTGGTATATCAGTGTTACAGTGAGGGGTGTGGGGTATATCAGTGTTACAGTGAGGGGTGTGGGTTATATCAGTGTTACATTGAGGGATGTGGTGTATATCAGTGTTACAGTGAGGGGTGTGGGGTATTTCAGTGTTATCGTGAGGGATGTGGGGTATATCCGTGTTATAGTGAGGGATGTGGGGTATATCAGTGTTACAGTGAAGGGTGTGGGGTATATCAGTATTACAGTGAGGGGTGTGGAGTATGTCAGTGTTACAGTGAGGGGTGTGGGGTATATCAGTGTTACAGTGAGGGGTGTGGGGTAAATCAGTGTTACAGTGAGGGGTGTGGTGTATATCAGTGTTACATTGAGGGGTGTGGGGTATATCAGTGTTACAGTGAGGGGTGTGGTGTATATCAGTGTTACAGTGAGGGGTGTGTGATATATCAGTATTACAGTGAGGGGTGTGGGTTATATCAGTGTTACTGTGAGGGGTGTGGGGTATATCAGTGTTACAGTGAGGGGTGTGGGGTATATCAGTGTGTCACAGTGAGGGATGTGGGGAAAATCAGTGTTACAGTGAGAGGTGTGGGGTACATCAGTGTTACAGTGAGGGTGTGGGGTATATCAGTGTTACAGTGAGGGGTGTGGGGTATATCAGTATTACAGTGAGGGGTGTGGGTTATTTCAGTGTTACAGTGAGGCGTGTGGGGTATATCAGTGTTACAGTGAGGGGTGTGTGATATATCAGTGTTACAGTGAGGGGTGTGGGTTATATCAGTGTTACAGTGAGGGGTGTGGGGTATATCAGTGTTACAGTGAGGGGTGTGTGGTATAACGTGTTACAGTGAGGTGTGTGGGGTATATCAGTGTTACAGTGAGGGGTGTGGGGTATATCAGTGTTACAGAAAGGGGTGTTGGGTATATCAGTATAACAGTGAGGGGTGTGGGGTATATCAGTATTACAGTGAGTGGTGTGGGTTATATCTGTGTTACAGTGAGGGGTGTGTGGTATATCAGTGTTACAGTGAGGGGTGTGGGGTATATCAGTGTTACAGTGAGGGGTGTGGGGTATATCAGTGTTACATTGAGGGATGTGGGGTATATCAGTGTTACAGTGAGGGGTGTGGGGTATTTCAGTGTTATCGTGAGGGATGTGCGGTATATCCGTGTTATAGTGAGGGATGTGGGGTATATCAGTGTTACAGTGAAGGGTGTGGGGTATATCAGTATTACAGTGAGTGGTGTGGGGTATATCAGTGTTACAGTGAGGGGTGTGTGGTATATCAGTGTTACAGTGAGGGATGTGGGGTATATCAGTGTTACAGTGAGGGGTGTGGGGCATATCAGTATTACAGTGAGGGGTGTGGGATATATCAGTGTTACAGTGAGGGGTGTGGGGTATATCAGTATTACAGTGAGGGGTGTGGGGTATATCAGTGTTACAGTGAGGGATGTGGAGTATATCAGTGTTTCAGTGAGGGGTGTGGGGTATATCAGTGTTACAGTGAGAGGTGTGGGGAATATCAGTGTTACAGTGAGGCGTGTGGGGTATATCAGTGTTACAGTGAGGGGTGTGGGGTATATCAATGTTACAGTGAGGGGTGTGGGGTATATCAGTGTTACAGTGAGGGGTGTGTGGTATAACGTGTTACAGTGAGGGGTGTGGGGTATATCAGTGTTACAGTGAGGGGTGTGGGGTATATCAGTGTTACAGAAAGGGGTGTTGGGTATATCAGTATAACAGTGAGGGGTGTGGGGTATATCAGTATTACAGTGAGTGGTGTGGGGTATATCTGTGTTACAGTGAGGGGTGTGTGGTATATCAGTGTTACAGTGAGGGGTGTGGGGTATATCAGTGTTACAGTGAGGGGTGTGGGGTATATCAATGTTACATTGAGAGATGTGGGGTATATCAGTGTTACAGTGAGGGGTGTGGGGTATTTCAGTGTTATCGTGAGGGATGTGGGGTATATCAGTGTTACAGTGAGGGGTGTGTGGTATATCAGTGTTACAGTGAGGGATGTGGGGTATATCAGTGTTACAGTGAGGGGTGTGGGGTATATCAGTATTACAGTGAGTGTTGTGTGGTATATCAGTGTTTCAGTGAGGGGTGTGGGGTATATCAGTGTTACAGTGAGAGGTGTGGGGTATATCGGTGTTACAGTGAGGGGTGTGGGGTATATCGGTGTTACAGTGAGGGATGTGGGGTACATCAGTGTTACAGTGAGGAGTGTGGGGTATATTGGTGTTGCAGTGAGGGGTGTGGGGTATATCGGTGTTACAGTGAGGGGTGTGGGGTATATCAATGTTACAGTGAGAGGTGTGGGGTATATCAGTGTTACAGTGAGGGGTGTGGGGTATATCAGTGTGTTACAGTGAGGGGTGTGGAGTATATCAGTGTTACAGTGAGGGGTGTGGGGTCTATCAGTGTTACAGTGAGGGGTGTGGGGTATATCAGTGTTGCAGTGAGGGGTGTGGGGTATATCAGTGTTACAGTGAGAGGTGTGGTATATATCAGTGTTACAGTGAGGGGTGTGGTATATATCAGTGTTACAGTGAGGGGTGTGGGGTATATCAGAGTGTTATAGTGAGGGTTGTGGGTATATCAGTGTTACAGTGAGGGGTGTGGTATATATCGGTGTTACAGTGAGGGATGTGGGGTATATCGGTGTTAAAGTGAGGGGTGTGGGGTATATCAGTGTTACAGTGAGTGGTGTGGGGTATATCAGTGTTAGAGTGAGGGGTGTGTGGTATATCAGTGTTACAGTGAGGGATGTGGGGTATATCAATGTTACAGTGAGGGGTGTGGGGTATATCAGTGTTACAGTGAGGCGTGTGGGGTCCATCAGTGTTACAGTGAGGGGTGTGGGGTATATCAGTGTTACAGTGAGGGGTGTGGGGTATATCAGTGTTACAGTGAGGGATGTGGGGTATATCAGTGTTACAGTGAGAGGTGTGGGGTATATCAGTATTACAGTGAGTGGTGTGGAGTATATCAGTGTTACAGTGAGGGGTGTGTGGTATATCAGTGTTACAGTGAGGGATGTGGGGTATATCAGTATTACAGTGAGGGGTGTGGGGTATATCAGTGTTACAGTGAGAGGTGTGGGGTATATCAGTGTTGCAGTGAGAGGTGTGTGATATATCAGTGTTACAGTAAGGGGTGTGGGGTATATCAGTGTTAAAGTGAGGGATGTGGGGTATATTAGTGCTGCAGTGAGGGATGTGGGGTATATCAGTGTTACAGTGAGGGATGTGGGGTATATCAGTGTTACAGTGAGGTGTGTGGGGTATATCAGTATTACAGTGAGTGGTGTGGGGTACATTGGTGTTACAGTGAGGGGTGTGGGGTATATCAGTGTTACAGTGAGGGGTGTGGGGTATATCAGTACTACAGTGAGTGGTGTGGGCTATATCAGTGTTACAGTGAGAGGTGTGGGGTATATCAGTGTTACAGTGAGGGGTGTGGGGTATATCAGTGTTACAGTGAGGGGTGTGGTGTATATCAGTGTTACAGTGAGTGGTGTGGGGTATATCAGTGTTACAGTGAGGTGTGTGGTGTATATCAGTGTTACAGTGAGTGGTGTGGGGTATATCAGTGTTACAGTGAGGGGTGTGGGGTATATCAGTGTTACAGTGAGGGGTGTGGAGTATGTCAGTGTTACAGTGAGGGGTGTGGGGTATATCAGTGTTACAGTGAGGGGTGTGGGGTATATCAGTGTTACAGTGAGGGGTGTGGTGTATATCAGTGTTACATTGAGGGGTGTGGGGTATATCAGTGTTACAGTGAGGGGTGTGGTGTATATCAGTGTTACAGTGAGGGGTGTGTGATATATCAGTATTACAGTGAGGGGTGTGGGTTATATCAGTGTTACAGTGAGGGGTGTGGGGTATATCAGTGTTACAGTGAGGGGTGTGGGGTATATCAGTGTGTCACAGTGAGGGATGTGGGGTACATCAGTGTTACAGTGAGGGTGTGGGGTATATCAGTGTTACAGTGAGGGGTGTGGGGTATATCAGTATTACAGTGAGGGGTGTGGGTTATTTCAGTGTTACAGTGAGGCGTGTGGGGTATATCAGTGTTACAGTGAGATTTGTGTGGGGTATATCAGTGTTACAGTGAGGGGTGTGTGATATATCAGTGTTACAGTGAGGGGTGTGGGTTATATCAGTTTTACAGTGAGGGGTGTGGGGTATATCAGTGTTACAGTGAGGGGTGTGTGGTATAACGTGTTACAGTGAGGGGTGTGGGGTATATCAGTGTTACAGTGAGGGGTGTGGGGTATATCAGTGTTACAGAAAGGGGTGTTGGGTATATCAGTATAACAGTGAGGGGTGTGGGGTATATCAGTATTACAGTGAGTGGTGTGGGTTATATCTGTGTTACAGTGAGGGGTGTGTGGTATATCAGTGTTACAGTGAGGGGTGTGGGGTATATCAGTGTTACAGTGAGGGGTGTGGGTTATATCAGTGTTACATTGAGGGATGTGGTGTATATCAGTGTTACAGTGAGGGGTGTGGGGTATTTCAGTGTTATCGTGAGGGATGTGGGGTATATCCGTGTTATAGTGAGGGATGTGGGGTATATCAGTGTTACAGTGAAGGGTGTGGGGTATATCAGTATTACAGTGAGGGGTGTGGAGTATGTCAGTGTTACAGTGAGGGGTGTGGGGTATATCAGTGTTACAGTGAGGGGTGTGGGGTATATCAGTGTTACAGTGAGGGGTGTGGTGTATATCAGTGTTACATTGAGGGGTGTGGGGTATATCAGTGTTACAGTGAGGGGTGTGGTGTATATCAGTGTTACAGTGAGGGGTGTGTGATATATCAGTATTACAGTGAGGGGTGTGGGTTATATCAGTGTTACTGTGAGGGGTGTGGGGTATATCAGTGTTACAGTGAGGGGTGTGGGGTATATCAGTGTGTCACAGTGAGGGATGTGGGGAAAATCAGTGTTACAGTGAGAGGTGTGGGGTACATCAGTGTTACAGTGAGGGTGTGGGGTATATCAGTGTTACAGTGAGGGGTGTGGGGTATATCAGTATTACAGTGAGGGGTGTGGGTTATTTCAGTGTTACAGTGAGGCGTGTGGGGTATATCAGTGTTACAGTGAGGGGTGTGTGATATATCAGTGTTACAGTGAGGGGTGTGGGTTATATCAGTGTTACAGTGAGGGGTGTGGGGTATATCAGTGTTACAGTGAGGGGTGTGTGGTATAACGTGTTACAGTGAGGTGTGTGGGGTATATCAGTGTTACAGTGAGGGGTGTGGGGTATATCAGTGTTACAGAAAGGGGTGTTGGGTATATCAGTATAACAGTGAGGGGTGTGGGGTATATCAGTATTACAGTGAGTGGTGTGGGTTATATCTGTGTTACAGTGAGGGATGTGTGGTATATCAGTGTTACAGTGAGGGGTGTGGGGTATATCAGTGTTACAGTGAGGGGTGTGGGGTATATCAGTGTTACATTGAGGGATGTGGGGTATATCAGTGTTACAGTGAGGGGTGTGGGGTATTTCAGTGTTATCGTGAGGGATGTGCGGTATATCCGTGTTATAGTGAGGGATGTGGGGTATATCAGTGTTACAGTGAAGGGTGTGGGGTATATCAGTATTACAGTGAGTGGTGTGGGGTATATCAGTGTTACAGTGAGGGGTGTGTGGTATATCAGTGTTACAGTGAGGGATGTGGGGTATATCAGTGTTACAGTGAGGGGTGTGGGGCATATCAGTATTACAGTGAGGGGTGTGGGATATATCAGTGTTACAGTGAGGGGTGTGGGGTATATCAGTATTACAGTGAGGGGTGTGGGGTATATCAGTGTTACAGTGAGGGATGTGGAGTATATCAGTGTTTCAGTGAGGGGTGTGGGGTATATCAGTGTTACAGTGAGAGGTGTGGGGAATATCAGTGTTACAGTGAGGGGTGTGGGGTATATCGGTGTTACAGTGAGGGGTGTGGGGTACATCAGTGTTACAGTGAGGAGTGTGGGGTATATCGGTGTTGCAGTGAGGGGTGTGGGGTATATCAGTGTGTTACAGTGAGGGGTGTGGGGTATATCAGTGTTACAGTGAGGGGTGTGGGGTCTATCAGTGTTACAGTGAGGGGTGTGGGGTATATCAGTGTTGCAGTGAGGGGTGTGGGGTATATCAGTGTTACAGTGAGAGGTGTGGTATATATCGGTGTTACAGTGAGGGATGTGGGGTATATCGGTGTTACAGTGAGGGGTGTGGGGTATATCAGTGTTACAGTGAGGGATGTGGGTTATATCAGTGTTACAGTGACTGGTGTGGTTTATATCAGTGTTACAGTGAGGCGTGTGGGGTATATCAGTGTTACAGTGAGGGGTGTGGGGTATATCAATGTTACAGTGAGGGGTGTGGGGTATATCAGTGTTACAGTGAGGGGTGTGTGGTATAACGTGTTACAGTGAGGGGTGTGGGGTATATCAGTGTTACAGTGAGGGGTGTGGGGTATATCAGTGTTACAGAAAGGGGTGTTGGGTATATCAGTATAACAGTGAGGGGTGTGGGGTATATCAGTATTACAGTGAGTGGTGTGGGGTATATCTGTGTTACAGTGAGGGGTGTGTGGTATATCAGTGTTACAGTGAGGGGTGTGGGGTATATCAGTGTTACAGTGAGGGGTGTGGGGTATATCAATGTTACATTGAGAGATGTGGGGTATATCAGTGTTACAGTGAGGGGTGTGGGGTATTTCAGTGTTATCGTGAGGGATGTGGGGTATATCAGTGTTACAGTGAGGGGTGTGTGGTATATCAGTGTTACAGTGAGGGATGTGGGGTATATCAGTGTTACAGTGAGGGGTGTGGGGTATATCAGTATTACAGTGAGTGTTGTGGGGTATATCAGTGTTTCAGTGAGGGGTGTGGGGTATATCAGTGTTACAGTGAGAGGTGTGGGGTATATCGGTGTTACAGTGAGGGGTGTGGGGTATATCGGTGTTACAGTGAGGGATGTGGGGTACATCAGTGTTACAGTGAGGAGTGTGGGGTATATTGGTGTTGCAGTGAGGGGTGTGGGGTATATCGGTGTTACAGTGAGGGGTGTGGGGTATATCAGTGTTACAGTGAGAGGTGTGGGGTATATCAGTGTTACAGTGAGGGGTGTGGGGTATATATGTGTGTTACAGTGAGGGGTGTGGAGTATATCAGTGTTACAGTGAGGGGTGTGGGGTCTATCAGTGTTACAGTGAGGGGTGTGGGGTATATCAGTGTTGCAGTGAGGGGTGTGGGGTATATCAGTGTTACAGTGAGAGGTGTGGTATATATCAGTGTTACAGTGAGGGGTGTGGTATATATCAGTGTTACAGTGAGGGGTGTGGGGTATATCAGAGTGTTATAGTGAGGGTTGTGGGTATATCAGTGTTACAGTGAGGGGTGTGGTATATATCGGTGTTACAGTGAGGGATGTGGGGTATATCGGTGTTAAAGTGAGGGGTGTGGGGTATATCAGTGTTACAGTGAGTGGTGTGGGGTATATCAGTGTTAGAGTGAGGGGTGTGTGGTATATCAGTGTTACAGTGAGGGATGTGGGGTATATCAATGTTACAGTGAGGGGTGTGGGGTATATCAGTGTTACAGTGAGGCGTGTGGGGTCCATCAGTGTTACAGTGAGGGGTGTGGGGTATATCAGTGTTACAGTGAGGGGTGTGGGGTATATCAGTGTTACAGTGAGGGATGTGGGGTATATCAGTGTTACAGTGAGAGGTGTGGGGTATATCAGTATTACAGTGAGTGGTGTGGAGTATATCAGTGTTACAGTGAGGGGTGTGTGGTATATCAGTGTTACAGTGAGGGATGTGGGGTATATCAGTATTACAGTGAGGGGTGTGGGGTATATCAGCGTTACAGTGAGAGGTGTGGGGTATATCAGTGTTGCAGTGAGAGGTGTGTGATATATCAGTGTTACAGTAAGGGGTGTGGGGTATATCAGTGTTAAAGTGAGGGATGTGGGGTATATTAGTGCTACAGTGAGGGATGTGGGGTATATCAGTGTTACAGTGAGGGATGTGGGGTATATCAGTGTTACAGTGAGGTGTGTGGGGTATATCAGTATTACAGTGAGTGGTGTGGGGTACATTGGTGTTACAGTGAGGGGTGTGGGGTATATCAGTGTTACAGTGAGTGGTGTGGGGTATATCAGTACTACAGTGAGTGGTGTGGGCTATATCAGTGTTACAGTGAGCGGTGTGGGGTATATCAGTGTTACAGTGAGGGGTGTGGAGTATATCGGTGTTACAAAGAGGGGTGTGGGGTATTTCAGTATTACAGTGAGGGGTGTGGGATATATCATTGTTACAGTGAGGGGTGTGGGGTATTTCAGTGTTGCAGTGAGGGGTGTGGGGTATATCAGTGTTACAGTGAGTGGTGTGGAGTATATCAGTGTTGCAGTGAGGGGTGTGGGATATATCAGTGTAACAGTGAAGGGTGTGCGGTATATCAGTGTTACAGTGAGGGGTGTGGGATATATCTGTGTTACAGTGAGGGGTGTGGGGTATATCAGTGTTACAGTGAGGGGTGTGGGGTCTATCAGTGTTACAGTGAAGGGTGTGGGGTATATCAGTATTACAGTGAGTGGTGTGGGGTATATCAGTGTTACAGCGAGGGGTGTGTGGTATATCAGTGTTACAGTGAGGGATGTGGGGTATATCAGTGTTACAGTGAGGGGTGTGGGGTATATCAGTGTTACAGTGAGGGATGTGGGGTATATCAGTGTTACCGTGACGGGTGTGGTGTATATCAGTGTTACAGTGAGGGGTGTGGGGTCTATCAGTGTTACAGTGAAGGGTGTTGGGTATATCAGTATTACAGTGAGTGGTGTGGGGTATATCAGTGTTACAGTGAGGGGTGTGTGGTATATCAGTGTTACAGTGAGGGATGTGGGGTATATCAGTGTTACAGTGAGGGGTGTGGGGTATATCAGTGTTACAGTGAGGGATGTGGGGTATATCAGTGTTACAGTGAGGGGTGTGGGGTATATCAGTGGTACAGTGAGGGATATGGGGTATATCAGTGTTACCGTGAGGGGTGTGGGGTATATCAGTGTTACAGTGACGGCTGTGGTTTATATCAGTGTTACAGTGAGGGGTGTGGGGTATATCGGTGTTACAGTGAGGGGTGTGGGGTATATCAGTGTTGCAGTGAGGGGTGTGGGGTATATCAGTGTTACAGTGAAAGGTGTGGTATATATCAGTGTTACAGTGAGGGGTGTGGTATATATCAGTGTTACAGTGAGGGGTGTGGGTTATATCAGAGTGTTACAGTGAGGGTTGTGGGTATATCAGTGTTACAGTTAGGGTTGTGGGTATATCAGTGTTACAGTGAGGGGTGTGGTATATATCAGTGTTACAGTGAGGGGTGTGGGGTATATCAGTGTTACAGTGAGGGCTGTGGGGTTTATCGGTGTTACAGTGAGGGGTGTGGTGTATATCAGCGTTACAGTGAGGGGTGTGGGGTATATCTGCGTTACAGTGAGGGGTGTGGGGTATATCAGTGTTACAGTGAGGGGTGTGGGGTATATCTGTGTTACAGTGAGGGGTGTGGTATATATCGGTGTTATAGTGAGGGGTGTGGGGTATATCAGTGTTACAGTGAGGGGTGTGGGGTGGGGTATATCAGTGTTACAGTGAGCGGTGTGGGGTATATCAGTGTTACAGTGAGGGGTGTGGGGTATATCAGTGTTACAGTCAGGGTGTGGGGTATATAAATGTGACAGTGAGGGATGTGGGATATATCAGTGTTACAGTGAGAGGTGTGGGGTATATCAGTGTTACAGTGAGGGGTGTGGGGTATATCAGTTTTACAGTGAGGGGTGTGGTGTATATCAGTGTTACAGTGAGGGGTGTGGGGTATATCAGTGTTACAGTGAGGGGTGTGGGGTATATCAGTGTTACAGTGAGGGGTGTGGAGTATGTCAGTGTTACAGTGAGGCGTGTGGGGTATATCAGTGTTACAGTGAGGGGTGTGGGGTATATCAGTGTTACATTGAGGGATGTGGGTATATCAGTGTTACAGTGAGGGGTGTGGGGTATTTCAGTGTTATCGTGAGGGATGTGGGGTATATCCGTGTTATAGTGAGGGATGTGGGGTATATCAGTGTTACAGTGAGGTGTGTGGGGTATATCAGTGTTACACTGAGGGGTGTGGAGTATATCAGTGTTACAGTGAGGGGTGTGGGGTATATCAGTGTAACAGTGAAGGGTGTGGGGTATATCAGTGTTACAGTGAGTGGTGTGGGGTATATCAGTGTTACAGTGAGGGGTGTGGTGTATATCAGTGTTACAGTGAAGGGTGTGGGGTATATCAGTGTTACAGTGAGGGGTGTGGGGTATATCAGTATTACAGTGAGGGGTGTGGGTTATCTCAGTGTTACAGTGAGGCGTGTGGGGTATATCAGTGTTACAGTGAGATTTGTGTGGGGTATATCAGTGTTACAGTGAGGGGTGTGTGATATATCAGTGTTACAGTGAGGGGTGTGGGTTATATCAGTGTTACAGTGAGGGGTGTGGGGTATATCAGTGTGTTACAGTGAGGGGTGTGGGGTATATCAGTGTTGCAGTGAGGGGTGTGGGGTATAACGTGTTGCAGTGAGGTGTGTGGGGTATATCAGTATTACAGTGAGTGGTGTGGGGTATATCTGTGTTACAGTGAGGGGTGTGGGATATCAGTGTTACAGTGAGGTGTGTGGGGTATATCAGTATTACAGTGAGTGGTGTGGGGTATATCTGTGTTACAGTGAGGGGTGTGTGGTATATCAGTGTTACAGTGAGGGGTGTGGGGTATATCAGTGTTACAGTGAGGGGTGTGGGGTATATCAGTGTTACATTGAGGCATGTGGGGTATATCAGTGTTACAGTGAGGGGTGTGGGGTATATCAGTATTACAGTGAGTGGTGTGGGGTATATCAGTGTTACAGTGAGGGGTGTATGGTATATCAGTGTTACAGTGAGGGATGTGGGGTATATCAGTGTTACAGTGAGGGGTGTGGGGTATATCAGTGTTACAGTGAGGGATGTGGGGGATATCAGTGTTACAGTGAGAGGTGTGGGGTATATCAGTATTACAGTGAGTGGTGTGGGGTATATCAGTGTTACAGTGAGGGGTGTGTGGTATATCAGTGTTACAGTGAGGGATGTGGGGTATATCAGTGTTACAGTGAGGGGTGTGGGGTATATCAGTGTTACAGTGAGAGGTGTGGGGTATATCAGTGTTACAGTGAGTGGTGTGTGATATATCAGTGTTACAGTAAGGGGTGTGGGGTATATCAGTGTTACAGCGAGGGATGTGGGGTATATTAGTGTTACAGTGAGGGATGTGGGGTATATCAGTGTTACAGTGAGGGATGTGGGGTATATCAGTGTTACAGTGAGGTGTGTGGGGTATATCAGTATTACAGTGAGTGGTGTGGGGTATATTGGTGTTACAGTGAGGGGTGTGGGGTATATCAGTGTTACAGTGAGGGGTGTGGGGTATATCAGTATTACAGTGAGTGGTGTGGGGTATATCAGTGTTACAGTGAGGCTAGTGGGGTCTATCAGTGTTACAGTGAGGGGTGTGGAGTATATCAGTGTTACAGTGAGGGGTATGGGATATATCAGTGTTACAGTGAGGGATGTGGGGTATATCAGTGTTACAGTGAGGGGTGTGGAGTATATCAGTGTTACAGTGAGGGGTGTGGGGTATATCAGTGTTACAGTGAGGGGTGTGGGGTATATCAGTGTTACAGTGAGGGATGTGGGGTATATCAGTGTTACAGTGAGAGGTGTGGGGTATATCAGTATTACAGTGAGTGGTGTGGGGTATATCAGTGTTACAGTGAGGGGTGTGTGGTATATCAGTGTTACAGTGAGGGGTGTGGGGTATATCAGTGTTACAGTGAGAGGTGTGGGGTATATCAGTGTTACAGTGAGGGGTGTGGGGTATATCAGTGTTACAGTGACTGGTGTGGTTTATATCAGTGTTACAATGAGGCGTGTGGGGCATATCAGTGTTACAGTGAGGGGTGTGGGGTATATCAATGTTACAGTGAGGGGTGTGGGGTATATCAGTGTTACAGTGAAGCGTGTGGTCTATCAGTGTTACAGTGAGGGGTGTGGAGTATATCAGTGTTACAGTGAGGGGTGTGGGGTATATCAGTGTTACAGTGAGGGGTGTGGGGTATATCAGTGTTACAGTGAGAGATGTGGGGTATATCAGTATTACAGTGAGTGGTGTGGGGTATATCAGTGTTACAGTGAGGGGTGTGTGGTATATCAGTGTTACAGTGAGGGATGTGGGGTATATCAGTGTTACAGTGAGGGGTGTGGGGTATATCAGTGTTACAGTGAGAGGTGTGGGGTATATCAGTGTTACAGTGAGGGGTGTGTGATATATCAGTGTTACAGTAAGGGGTGTGGGGTATATCAGTGTTACAGTGAGGGATGTGGGGTATATTAGTGTTACAGTGAGGAATGTGGGGTATATCAGTGTTACAGTGAGGGATGTGGGATATATCAGTGTTACAGTGAGGTGTGTGGGGTATATCAGTATTACAGTGAGTGGTGTGGGGTATATTGGTGTTACAGTGAGGGGTGTGGGGTATATCAGTGTTACAGTGAGGGGTGTGGGGTATATCAGTATTACAGTGAGTGGTGTGGGGTATATCAGTGTTACAGTGAGGCGTGTGGGGTATATCAGTGTTACAGTGAGGGGTGTGGGGTATATCGGTGTTACATTGAGGGGTGTGGGGTATATCAGTGTTACAGTGAGGGATGTGGGGTATATCAGTGTTACAGTGAGGGATGTGGGGTATATCTGTGTTACAGTGAGCGGTGTGGGGTATATCAGTGTTGCAGTGAGGGGTGTTGGGTATATCAGTGTTACAGTGAGTGGTGTGGAGTATATCAGTGTTACAGTGAGGGGTGTGGGATATATCAGTGTTACAGTGAGAGGTGTGGGGTATATCAGTGTTAGAGTGAGTGCTGTGGGGTATATTGGTGTTACAGTGAGGGATGTGGGGTATATCAGTGTTACAGTGAGGGGTGTGGGGTATATCAGTGTTACAGTGAGTGGTGTGGGGTATATCAGTGTTACAATGAGGCGTGTGGGGTATATCATTGTTACAGTGAGGGGTGTGGGGTATATCGGTGTTACAGTGAGGGGTGTGGGGTATATCAGTATTACAGTGAGTGGTGTGGGGTATATCAGTGTTACCGTGACGGGTGTGGTGTATATCAGTGTTACAGTGAGGGGTGTGGGGTCTATCAGTGTTACAGTGAAGGGTGTGGGGTATATCAATATTACAGTGAGTGGTGTGGGGTATATCAGTGTTACAGTGAGGGGTGTGTGGTATATCAGTGTTACAGTGAGGGATGTGGGGTATATCAGTGTTACAGTGAGGGATGTGGGGTATATCAGTGTTACAGTGAGGGGTGTGGGGTATATCAGTGTTACAGTGAGGGATGTGGGGTATATCAGTGTTACAGTGAGGGGTGTGGGGTATATCAGTATTACAGTGAGGGGTGTGGGGTATATCAGTGTTACAGTGAGGGGTGTGGGGTATATCAGTGTTACAGTGAGGGGTGTGGGGTATATCATTGTTACAGTGAGGGGTGTGGGGTATATCAGTGTTACAGTGAGGGGTGTGGTGTATATCAGTGTTACAGTGAGGGATGTGGGGTATATCAGTGTTTCAGTGAGGGGTGTGGGGTATATCAGTGTTACAGTGAGAGGTGTGGGGTATATCAGTGTTACAGTGAGGGGTGTGTGGTATATCGGTGTTACAGTGAGGGGTGTGGGGTATATCAGTGTTACAGTGAGGGGTGTGGGGTATATCGGTGTTACAGTGAGGGGTGTGGGGTATATCGGTGTTACAGTGAGGGGTGTGGGGTATATCGGTGTTACAGTGAGGGATGTGGGGTATATCAGTGTTACAGTGAGGGGTGTGTGGTATATCAGTGTTACAGTGAGGGATGTGGGGTATATCAGTGTTACAGTGAGGGATGTGGGGTATATCAGTGTTACAGTGAGGGGTGTGGTGTATATCAGTGTTACAGTGAGGGGTGTGGGGTATATCAGTGTTACAGTGAGGGATGTGGGGTATATCAGTGTTACAGTGAGGGATGTGGGGTATATCAGTGTTACAGTGAGGGGTGTGGGGTATATCAGTATTACAGTGAGGGGTGTGGGGTATATCGGTGTTACAGTGAGGAGTGTGGGGTATATCAGTGTTACAGTGAGGGGTGTGGGGTATATCAGTGTTACAGTGAGGGGATTAGTGTGTATCGGTGTTACAGTGAGGGGTGTGGGGTATATCAGTGTTACAGTGAGGGGTGTGGGGTATATCAGTGTTACAGTGAGGGGTGTGGGGTATATCAGTGTTACAGTGAGGGGTGTGGGGTATATCAGTGTTACAGTGAGTGGTGTGGGGTATATCAGTGTTACAGTGAGGGGTGTGGGGTATATCAGTGTTACAGTGAGGGATGTGGGGTATATCAGAGTTACAGTGAGGGGTGTGGGGTATATCAGTATTACAGTGAGGGGTGTGGGGTATATCAGTGTTACAGTGAGGGATGTGGGGTATATCAGAGTTACAGTGAGGGGTGTGGGGTATATCAGTGTTACAGTGTGGGGTGTGGCGTATATCAGTGTTTCAGTGAGGGGTGTGGGGTATATCAGTGTTACAGTGCGAGGTGTGGGGTATATCAGTGTTACAGTGAGGGGTGTGGGGTATATCGGTGTTACAGTGAGGGGTGTGGGGTATATCGGTGTTACAGTGAGGCGTGTGGGATATATCGGTGTTACAGTGAGGGGTGTGGGGTATATCGGTGTTACAGTGAGGGGTGTGGGGTATATCGGTGTTACAGTGAGGGATGTGGGGTATATCTGTGTTACAGTGAGGGGTGTGGGGTATATCAGTGTTACAGTGAGGGATGTGGGGTATATCAGTGTTACAGTGAGGGGTGTGGGGTATATCAGTATTACAGTGAGTGGTGTGGGGTATATCAGTGTTACAGTGAGGGGTGTGTGGTATATCAGTGTTACAGTGAAGGGTGTGGGGTATATCAGTGTTACAGTGAGGGGTGTGGGATATATCTGTGTTACAGTGAGGGGTGTGTGGTATATCAGTGTTACAGTGAGGGATGTGGAGTATATCAGTGTTACAGTGACGGGTGTGGTGTATATCAGTGTTACAGTGAGGGGTGTGGGGTCTATCAGTGTTACAGTGAAGGGTGTGGGGTATATCAGTATTACAGTGAGTGGTGTGGGGTATATCAGTGTTACAGTGAGGGGTGTGTGGTATATCAGTGTTACAGTGAGGGATGTGGGGTATATCAGTGTTACAGTGAGGGGTGTGGGGTATATCAGTATTACAGTGAGGGGTGTGGGATATATCAGTGTTACAGTGAGGGGTGTGGGGTATATCAGTGTTACAGTGAGGGGTGTGGGGTATATCAGTGTTACAGTGAGATGTGTGGAGTATATCAGTGTTACAATGAGGGTGTGGGGTATATCAGTGTTACAGTGAGGGATGTGGAGTATATCAGTGTTTCAGTGAGGGGTGTGGGGTATATCAGTGTTACAGTGAGAGGTGTGGCGTATATCGGTGTTACAGTGAGGGGTGTGGGGTATATCAGTGTTACAGTGAGGGGTGTGGGGTATATCGGTGTTGCAGTGAGGGGTGTGGGGTATATCGGTGTTACAGTGAGGGGTGTGGGGTATATCAGTGTTACAGTGAGGGGTGTGGGGTATATCAATGTTACAGTGAGGGGTGTAGGGTATATCAGTGTTGCAGTGAGGCGTGTGGGGTCTATCAGTGTTACAGTGAGGTGTGTGGGGTATATCAGTATTACAGTGAGTGGTGTGGGGTATATCAGTGTTACAGTGAGAGTGTGTGGTATATCAGTGTTACAGTGAGGGATGTGGGGTATATCAGTGTTACAGTGAGGGGTGTGGGGTATATCAGTGTTACAGTGAGGGATGTGGGGTATATCAGTGTTACAGTGAGGGATGTGGGGTATATCAGTGTTACAGTGAGGGGTGTGGGGTATATCAGTGTTACAGTGAGGGATGTGGGGTATATCAGTGTTACAGTGAGGGGTGTGGGGTATATCAGTATTACAGTGAGGGGTGTGGGGTATATCAGTGTTACAGTGAGGGGTGTGGGGTATATCAGTGTTACAGTGAGGGGTGTGGGGTATATCATTGTTACAGTGAGGGGTGTGGGGTATATCAGTGTTACAGTGAGGGGTGTGGTGTATATCAGTGTTACAGTGAGGGATGTGGGGTATATCAGTGTTTCAGTGAGGGGTGTGGGGTATATCAGTGTTACAGTGAGAGGTGTGGGGTATATCGGTGTTACAGTGAGGGGTGTGGGGTATATCGGTGTTACAGTGAGGGGTGTGGGGTATATCGGTGTTACAGTGAGGGATGTGGGGTATATCAGTGTTACAGTGAGGGGTGTGTGGTATATCAGTGTTACAGTGAGGGATGTGGGGTATATCAGTGTTACAGTGAGGGATGTGGGGTATATCAGTGTTACAGTGAGGGGTGTGGGGTATATCAGTGTTACAGTGAGGGGTGTGGGGTATATCAGTGTTACAGTGAGGGATGTGGGGTATATCAGTGTTACAGTGAGGGATGTGGGGTATATCAGTGTTACAGTGAGGGGTGTGGGGTATATCAGTATTACAGTGAGGGGTGTGGGGTATATCGGTGTTACAGTGAGGAGTGTGGGGTATATCAGTGTTACAGTGAGGGGTGTGGGGTATATCAGTGTTACAGTGAGGGGATTAGTGTGTATCGGTGTTACAGTGAGGGGTGTGGGGTATATCAGTTTTACAGTGAGGGGTGTGGGGTATATCAGTGTTACAGTGAGGGGTGTGGGGTATATCAGTGTTACAGTGAGGGGTGTGGGGTATATCAGTGTTACAGTGAGTGGTGTGGGGTATATCAGTGTTACAGTGAGGGGTGTGGGGTATATCAGTGTTACAGTGAGGGATGTGGGGTATATCAGAGTTACAGTGAGGGGTGTGGGGTATATCAGTATTACAGTGAGGGGTGTGGGGTATATCAGTGTTACAGTGAGGGATGTGGGGTATATCAGAGTTACAGTGAGGGGTGTGGGGTATATCAGTGTTACAGTGTGGGGTGTGGCGTATATCAGTGTTTCAGTGAGGGGTGTGGGGTATATCAGTGTTACAGTGCGAGGTGTGGGGTATATCAGTGTTACAGTGAGGGGTGTGGGGTATATCGGTGTTACAGTGAGGGGTGTGGGGTATATCGGTGTTACAGTGAGGCGTGTGGGGTATATCGGTGTTACAGTGAGGGGTGTGGGGTATATCGGTGTTACAGTGAGGGGTGTGGGGTATATCGGTGTTACAGTGAGGGATGTGGGGTATATCTGTGTTACAGTGAGGGGTGTGGGGTATATCAGTGTTACAGTGAGGGATGTGGGGTATATCAGTGTTACAGTGAGGGGTGTGGGGTATATCAGTATTACAGTGAGTGGTGTGGGGTATATCAGTGTTACAGTGAGGGGTGTGTGGTATATCAGTGTTACAGTGAAGGGTGTGGGGTATATCAGTGTTACAGTGAGGGGTGTGGGGTATATCAGTATTACAGTGAGGGGTGTGGGATATATCAGTGTTACAGTGAGGGGTGTGGGGTATATCAGTGTTACAGTGAGGGGTGTGGGGTATATCAGTGTTACAGTGAGATGTGTGGAGTATATCAGTGTTACAATGAGGGTGTGGGGTATATCAGTGTTACAGTGAGGGATGTGGAGTATATCAGTGTTTCAGTGAGGGGTGTGGGGTATATCAGTGTTACAGTGAGAGGTGTGGCGTATATCGGTGTTACAGTGAGGGGTGTGGGGTATATCAGTGTTACAGTGAGGGGTGTGGGGTATATCGGTGTTGCAGTGAGGGGTGTGGGGTATATCGGTGTTACAGTGAGGGGTGTGGGGTATATCAGTGTTACAGTGAGGGGTGTGGGGTATATCAATGTTACAGTGAGGGGTGTAGGGTATATCAGTGTTGCAGTGAGGCGTGTGGGGTCTATCAGTGTTACAGTGAGGTGTGTGGGGTATATCAGTATTACAGTGAGTGGTGTGGGGTATATCAGTGTTACAGTGAGAGTGTGTGGTATATCAGTGTTACAGTGAGGGATGTGGGGTATATCAGTGTTACAGTGAGGGGTGTGGGGTATATCAGTGTTACAGTGAGGGATGTGGGGTATATCAGTGTTACAGTGAGGTGTGTGGGGTATATCAGTATTACAGTGAGTGGTGTGGGGTATATTGGTGTTACAGTGAGGGGTGTGGGGTATATCAGTGTTACAGTGAGGGGTGTGGGGTATATCAGTATGACAGTGAGTGGTGTGGGGCATATCAGTGTTACAGTGAGCGGTGTGGGGTATATCAGTGTTACAGTGAGGGGTGTGGGGTATATCGGTGTTACAGTGAGGGGTGTGGGGTATATCAGTGTTACAGTGAGGGGTGTGGGGTATATCAGTGTTACAGTGAGGGATGTGGGGTATATCTGTGTTGCAGTGAGGGGTGTGGGGTATTTCAGTATTACAGTGAGGGGTGTGGGATATATCATTGTTACAGTGAGGGGTGTGGGGTATATCAGTGTTACAGTGAGGGGTGTGGGGTATATCAGTGTGTTACAGTGAGGGGTGTGGGGTATATCAGTGTTACAGTGATGGGTGTGGGGTATATCAGTGTCACAGTGAGTGGTGTGGAGTATATCAATGTTACAGTGAGGGGTGTGGGATATATCAGTGTTACAGTGAGAGGTGTGGGGTATATCAGTGTTACAGTGAGGGATGTGGGGTATATCAGTGTTACAGTGAGGGGTGTGGGGTATATCAGTATGTTACAGTGAGGGGTGTGGGGTATATCGGTGTTACAGTGAGGGGTGTGGGGTATATCTGTGTTACAGTGAGGGGTGTGGGGTATATCAGTGTTACAGTGAGGGGTGTGGGGTATATCAGTGTTACAGTGAGAGGTGTGGGGTATTTCAGTGTTACAGTGAAGGGTGTGGGGTATATCAGTATTACAGTGAGTGGTGTGGGGTATATCAGTGTTACAGTGAGGGGTGTGTGGTATATCAGTGTTACAGTGAGGGATGTGGGGTATATCAGTGTTACAGTGAGGGGTGTGCGGTATATCAGTGTTACAGTGAGGGATGTGGGGTATATCAGTGTTACAGTGAGGGGTGTGGGGTATATCAGTGTTACAGTGAGGGATGTGGAGTATATCTGTGTTACAGTGAGGGGTGTGGTGTATATCAGTGTTACAGTGAGGGATGTGGGGTATATCAGTGTTTCAGTGAGGCGTGTGGGGTATAACAGTGTTACAGTGAGAGGTGTGGGGTATATCAGTGTTACAGTGAGGGGTGTGGGGTATATCGGTGTTACAGTGAGGGGTGTGCGGTATATCAGTGTTACAGTGAGGGGTGTGGGGTATATCAGTATTACAGTGAGTGGTGTGGGGTATATCAGTGTTACAGTGAGGTGTGTGGGTATATCAGTGTTACAGTGAGGGGTGTGGGGTATATCGGTGTTACAGTGAGGGGTGTGGGGTATATCAGTGTTACAGTGAGGGGTGTGGGGTATATCAGTATTACAGTGAGGGATGTGGGGTATATCAGTGTTACAGTGAGTGGTGTGGAGTATATCAGTGTTACAGTGAGGGGTGTGGGATATATCAGTGTTACAGTGAGAGGTGTGGGGTATATCAGTGTTACAGTGAGTGGTGTGGGGTATATTGGTGTTACAGTGAGGGATGTGGGGTATATCAGTGTTACAGTGAGGGGTGTGGGGTATATCAGTATTACAGTGAGTGGTGTGGGGTATATCAGTGTTACCGTGACGGGTGTGGTGTATATCAGTGTTACAGTGAGGGGTGTGGGGTCTATCAGTGTTACAGTGAAGGGTGTGGGGTATATCAGTATTACAGTGAGTGGTGTGTGGTATATCAGTGTTACAGTGAGGGATGTGGGGTATATCAGTGTTACAGTGAGGGGTGTGGGGTATATCAGTGTTACAGTGAGAGTGTGTGGTATATCAGTGTTACAGTGAGGGGTGTGGAGTATATCAGTGTTACAGTGAGGGGTGTGGGGTATATCAGTGTTACAGTGAGGGGTGTGGGGTATATCGGTGTTACAGTGAGGGGTGTGGGGTATATCGGTGTTACAGTGAGGAGTGTGGGGTATATCAGTGTTACAGTGAGGGATGTGGGGTATATCAGTGTTACAGTGAGGGATGTGGGGTATATCAGTGTTACAGTGAGGGATGTGGGGTATATCAGTGTTACAGTGAGGGGTGTGGGGTATATCAGTGTTACAGTGAGGGATGTGGGGTATATCAGTGTTACAGTGAGGGGTGTGGGGTATATCAGTGTTACAGTGAGGGGTTTAGTGTGTATCGGTGTTACAGTGAGGGGTGTGGGATATATCACTGTTACAGTGAGGGGTTTAGTGTGTATCGGTGTTACAGTGAGGGGTGTGGGGTATATCAGTGTTACAGTGAGGGATGTGGAGTATATCAGTGTTACAGTGAGGGGTGTGGGGTATATCAGTGTTACAGTGAGGGATGTGGGGTATATCAGTGTTACAGTGAGGGGTGTGGGGTATATCGGTGTTACAGTGAGGGGTGTGGGGTATATCAGTGTTACAGTGAGTGGTGTGGGGTATATCAGTGTTACAGTGAGGGGTGTGTGGTATATCAGTGTTACAGTGAGGGATGTGGGGTATATCAGTGTTACAGTGAGGGGTGTGGGGTATATCAGTATTACAGTGAGGGATGTGGGGTATATCAGTGTTACAGTGAGGGGTGTGGGGTATATCAGTGTTGCAGTGAGGGATGTGGGGTACATCAGTGTTACAGTGAGGGGTGTGGGGTATATCAGTGTTACAGTGAGGGATGTGGGGTATATCAGTGTTACAGTGAGGGGTGTGGGGTATATCAGTGTTACAGTGAGGGATGTGGGGTATATCAGTGTTACAGTGAGGTGTGTGGGGTATATCAGTATTACAGTGAGTGGTGTGGTGTATATTGGTGTTACAGTGAGGGGTGTGGGGTATATCAGTGTTACAGTGAGGGGTGTGGGGTATATCAGTATGACAGTGAGTGGTGTGGGGCATATCAGTGTTACAGTGAGCGGTGTGGGGTATATCAGTGTTACAGTGAGGGGTGTGGGGTATATCGGTGTTACAGTGAGGGGTGTGGGGTATATCAGTGTTACAGTGAGGGGTGTGGGGTATATCAGTGTTACAGTGAGGGATGTGGGGTATATCTGTGTTACAGTGAGGGGTGTGGGGTATTTCAGTATTACAGTGAGGGGTGTGGGATATATCATTGTTACAGTGAGGGGTGTGGGGTATATCAGTGTTACAGTGAGGGGTGTGGGGTATATCAGTGTGTTACAGTGAGGGGTGTGGGGTATATCAGTGTTACAGTGAGGGGTGTGGGGTATATCAGTGTTACAGTGAGTGGTGTGGAGTATATCAATGTTACAGTGAGGGGTGTGGGATATATCAGTGTTACAGTGAGGGGTGTGGGGTATATCAGTGTTACAGTGAGGGGTGTGGGGTATATCAGTGTTACAGTGAGGGATGTGGGGTATATCAGTGTTACAGTGAGGGGTGTGGGGTATATCAGTATGTTACAGTGAGGGGTGTGGGGTATATCGGTGTTACAGTGAGGGGTGTGGGGTATATCTGTGTTACAGTGAGGGGTGTGGGGTATATCAGTGTTACAGTGAGGGGTGTGGGGTATATCAGTGTTACAGTGAGAGGTGTGGGATATTTCAGTGTTACAGTGAGGGGTGTGGGGTATATCAGTATTACAGTGAGTGGTGTGGGGTATATCAGTGTTACAGTGAGGGGTGTGTGGTATATCAGTGTTACAGTGAGGGATGTGGGGTATATCAGTGTTACAGTGAGGGGTGTGCGGTATATCAGTGTTACAGTGAGGGATGTGGGGTATATCAGTGTTACAGTGAGGGGTGTGGGGTATATCAGTGTTACAGTGAGGGATGTGGAGTATATCTGTGTTACAGTGAGGGGTGTGGTGTATATCAGTGTTACAGTGAGGGATGTGGGGTATATCAGTGTTTCAGTGAGGCGTGTGGGGTATAACAGTGTTACAGTGAGAGGTGTGGGGTATATCAGTGTTACAGTGAGGGGTGTGGGGTATATCGGTGTTACAGTGAGGGGTGTGGGGTATATCAGTGTTACAGTGAGGGGTGTGGGGTATATCAGTATTACAGTGAGTGGTGTGGGGTATATCAGTGTTACAGTGAGGTGTGTGGGGTATATCAGTGTTACAGTGAGGGGTGTGGGGTATATCGGTGTTACAGTGAGGGGTGTGGGGTATATCAGTTTTACAGTGAGGGGTGTGGGGTATATCAGTGTTACAGTGAGGGATGTGGGGTATATGTGTGTTACAGTGAGGGGTGTGGGGTATATCAGTGTTGCAGTGAGGGGTGTGGGGTATATCAGTGTTACAGTGAGTGGTGTGGAGTATATCAGTGTTACAGTGAGGGGTGTGGGATATATCAGTGTTACAGTGAGAGGTGTGGGGTATATCAGTGTTACAGTGAGTGGTGTGGGGTATATTGGTGTTACAGTGAGGGATGTGGGGTATATCAGTGTTACAGTGAGGGGTGTGGGGTATATCAGTGTTACCGTGACGGGTGTGGTGTATATCAGTGTTACAGTGAGGGGTGTGGGGTCTATCAGTGTTACAGTGAAGGGTGTGGGGTATATCAGTATTACAGTGAGTGGTGTGTGGTATATCAGTGTTACAGTGAGGGATGTGGGGTATATCAGTGTTACAGTGAGGGGTGTGGGGTATATCAGTGTTACAGTGAGGGATGTGGGGTATATCAGTGTTACAGTGAGGGATGTGGGGTATATCAGTGTTACAGTGAGGGATGTGGGGTATATCAGTGTTACAGTGAGGGGTGTGGGGTATATCAGTGTTACAGTGAGGGATGTGGGGTATATCAGCGTTACAGTGAGGGGTGTGGGGTATATCAGTATTACAGTGAGGGGTGTGGGGTATATCGGTGTTACAGTGAGGAGTGTGGGGTATATCAGTGTTACAGTGAGGGTTGTGGGGTATATCAGTGTTACAGTGAGGGGTTTAGTGTGTATCGGTGTTACAGTGAGGGGTGTGGGGTATATCAGTGTTACAGTGAGGGATGTGGAGTATATCAGTGTTACAGTGAGGGGTGTGGGGTATATCAGTGTTACAGTGAGGGATGTGGGGTATATCAGTGTTACAGTGAGGGGTGTGGGGTATATCAGTGTTACAGTGAGGGATGTGGGGTATATCAGTGTTACAGTGAGGGGTGTGGGGTATATCAGTATTACAGTGAGGGGTGTGGGGTATATCAGTGTTACAGTGAGGGGTGTGGGGTATATCAGTGTTACAGTGAGGGGTGTGGGGTATATCATTGTTACAGTGAGGGGTGTGGAGTATATCTGTGTTACAGTGAGGGGTGTGGTGTATATCAGTGTTACAGTGAGGGATGTGGGGTATATCAGCGTTACAGTGAGGGGTGTGTGGTATATCAGTATTACAGTGAGGGGTGTGGGGTATATCGGTGTTACAGTGAGGAGTGTGGGGTATATCAGTGTTACAGTGTGGGGTGTGGGTTATATCAGTGTTACAGTGAGGGGTGTGGGGTATATCAGTGTTACAGTGAGTGGTGTGGGGTATATCAGTGTTACAGTGAGGGATGTGGGGTATATCAGTGTTACAGTGAGGGGTGTGGGGTATATCAGTATTACAGTGAGGGGTGTGGGGTATATCAGTGTTACAGTGAGGGGTGTGGAGTATATCAGTGTTACAGTGAGGGATGTGGCGTATATCAGTGTTTCAGTGAGGGGTGAGGGGTATATCAGTGTTACAGTGAGAGGTGTGGGGTATATCAGTGTTACAGTGAGGGGTGTGGGGTATATCGGTGTTACAGTGAGGGGTGTGGGGTATATCGGTGTTACAGTGAGGGGTGTGGGGTATATCGGTGTTACAGTGAGGGGTGTGGGGTATATCGGTGTTACAGTGAGGGGTGTGGGGTATATCGGTGTTACAGTGAGGGACGTGGGGTATATCTGTGTTACAGTGAGGGGTGTGGGGTATATCAGTGTTACAGTGAGGGATGTGGGGTATATCAGTGTTACAGTGACGGGTGTGGGGTATATCAGTATTACAGTGAGTGGTGTGGGGTATATCAGTGTTACAGTGAGGGGTGTGTGGTATATCAGTGTTACAGTGAGGGATGTGGGGTATATCAGTGTTACAGTGAGGGGTGTGGGGTATATCAGTGTTACAGTGAGGGATGTGGGGTATATCAGTGTTACAGTGAGGGGTGTGGGGTATATCAGTGTTACAGTGAGGGGTGTCGGGTATTTCAGTATTACAGTGAGGGGTGTGGGATATATCATTGTTACAGTGAGGGGTGTGGGTATATCAGTGTTACAATGAGGAGTGTGGGGTATATCAGTGTTACAGTGAGGGGTGTGGGGTATATCAGTGTTACAGTGAGGAGTGTGGGGTATATCAGTGTTACAGTGAGGGGTGTGGGGTATATCATTGTTACAGTGAGGGGTGTGGGGTATATCAGTGTTACAGTGAGGGGTGTGGGGTATATCAGTGTGTTACAGTGAGGGGTGTGGGGTATATCAGTGTTGCAGTGATGGATGTGGGGTATATCAGTGTTACAGTGAGTGGTGTGGAGTATATCAGTGTTACAGTGAGGGGTGTGGGATATATCAGTGTTACAGTGAGAGGTGTGGGGTATATCTGTGTTACAGTGAGGGGTGTGGGGTATATCAGTATGTTACAGTGAGGGGTGTGGGGTATATCGGTGTTACAGTGAGGGGTGTGGGGTATATCTGTGTTACAGTGAGGGGTGTGGGGTATATCAGTGTTACAGTGAGAGGTGTGGGGTATATCAGTGTTACAGTGAGGGATGTGGGGTATATCAGTGTTACAGTGAGGGGTGTGGGGTATATCAGTGTTGCAGTGAGGGGTGTGGAGTATATCAGTATTACAGTGAGGGGTGTGGGGTATATCAGTGTAACAGTGAGGGGTGTGGGGTATATCATTGTTACAGTGAGGGGTGTGGAGTATATCTGTGTTACAGTGAGGGGTGTGGTGTATATCAGTGTTACAGTGAGGGATGTGGGGTATATCAGTGTTACAGTGAGGGGTGTGGCGTATATCAGTGTTACAGTGAGGGATGTGGGGTATATCAGTGTTACAGTGATAGGTGTGGGGTATATCAGTATTACAGTGAGTGGTGTGGGTTATATCAGTGTTACAGTGAGGGGTGTGTGGTATATCAGTGTTACAGTGAGGGATGTGGGGTATATCAGTGTTACATTGAGGGGTGTGGGGTATATCAGTGTTACAGTGAGGGGTGTGGGGTATATCAGTGTTACAGTGAGGGATGTGGGGTATATCAGCGTTACAGTGAGGGGTGTGGGGTATATCAGTATTACAGTGAGTGGTGTGGGGTATATCGGTGTTACAGTGAGGAGTGTGGGGTATATCAGTGTTACAGTGAGTGGTGTGGGGTATATCAGTGTTACAGTGAGGGGTTTAGTGTGTATCGGTGTTACAGTGAGGGGTGTGGGGTATATCAGTTTTACAGTGATGGGTGTGGGGTATATCAGTGTTACAGTGAGGGGTGTGGGGTATATCAGTTTTACAGTGAGGTGTGTGGGGTATATCAGTGTTACAGTGAGTGGTGTAGTGTCTATCGGTGTTACAGTGAGGGGTGTGGGGTATATCAGTGTTACAATGAGGGGTGTGGGGTATATCAGTGTTACAGTGAGTGGTGTGGGGTATATCAGTGTTACAGTGAGGGATGTGGGGTATATCAGTGTTACAGTGAGGGGTGTGGGGTATATCAGTATTACAGTGAGGGGTGTGGGGTATATCAGTGTTACAGTGAGGGGTGTGGAGTATATCAGTGTTACAGTGAGGGATGTGGCGTATATCAGTGTTTCAGTGAGGGGTGAGGGGTATATCAGTGTTACAGTGAGAGGTGTGGGGTATATCAGTGTTACAGTGAGGGGTGTGGTGTATATCGGTGTTACAGTGAGGGGTGTGGGGTATATCGGTGTTACAGTGAGGGGTGTGGGGTATATCGGTGTTACAGTGAGGGGTGTGGGGTATATCGGTGTTACAGTGAGGGGTGTGGGGTATATCGGTGTTACAGTGAGGGATGTGGGGTATATCTGTGTTACAGTGAGGGGTGTGGGGTATATCAGTGTTACAGTGAGGGATGTGGGGTATATCAGTGTTACAGTGACGGGTGTGGGGTATATCAGTATTACAGTGAGTGGTGTGGGGTATATCAGTGTTACAGTGAGGGGTGTGTGGTATATCAGTGTTACAGTGAGGGATGTGGGGTATATCAGTGTTTACAGTGAGGGGTGTGGGGTATATCAGTGTTACAGTGAGGGATGTGGGGTATATCAGTGTTACAGTGAGGGGTGTGGGGTATATCAGTGTTACAGTGAGGGGTGTCGGGTATTTCAGTATTACAGTGAGTGGTGTGGGATATATCATTGTTACAGTGAGGGGTGTGGGGTATATCAGTGTTACAGTGAGGTGTGTGGGGTATATCAGTGTTACAGTGAGGGGTGTGGGGTATATCATTGTTACAGAGAGGGGTGTGGGGTATATCAGTGTTACAGTGAGGGGTGTGGGGTATATCAGTGTGTTACAGTGAGGGGTGTGGGGTATATCAGTGTTGCAGTGATGGGTGTGGGGTATATCAGTGTTACAGTGAGTGGTGTGGAGTATATCAGTGTTACAGTGAGGGGTGTGGGATACATCAGTGTTACAGTGAGAGGTGTGGGGTATATCTGTGTTACAGTGAGGGGTGTGGGGTATATCAGTATGTTACAGTGAGGGGTGTGGGGTATATCGGTGTTACAGTGAGGGGTGTGGGGTATATCTGTGTTACAGTGAGGGGTGTGGGGTATATCAGTGTTACAGTGAGAGGTGTGGGGTATATCAGTGTTACAGTGAGGGATGTGGGGTATATCAGTGTTACAGTGAGGGGTGTGGGGTATATCAGTGTTACAGTGAGGGGTGTGGAGTATATCAGTATTACAGTGAGGGGTGTGGGGTATATCAGTGTAACAGTGAGGGGTGTGGGGTATATCATTGTTACAGTGAGGGGTGTGGAGTATATCTGTGTTACAGTGAGGGGTGTGGTGTATATCAGTGTTACAGTGAGGGATGTGGGGTATATCAGTGTTTCAGTGAGGCGTGTGGGGTATAACAGTGTTACAGTGAGAGGTGTGGGGTATATCAGTGTTACAGTGAGGGGTGTGGTGTATATCGGTGTTACAGTGAGGGATGTGGGGTATATCAGTGTTACAGTGAGGGGTGTGGGGTATATCAGTGTTACAGTGAGGGGTGTGGGGTATATCGGTGTTACAGTGAGGGGTGTGGGGTATATCAGTGTTACAGTGAGGGGTGTGGGGTATATCGGTGTTACAGTGAGGGATGTGCGGTATATCAGTGTTACAGTGAGGGGTGTGGTGTATATCGGTGTTACAGTGAGGGGTGTGGGGTATATCGGTGTTACAGTGAGGGATGTGGGGTATATCAGTGTTACAGTGAGGGGTGTGGGTTATATCAGTGTTACAGTGAGGGGTGTGTGGTATATCAGTGTTACAGTGAGGGATGTGGGGTATATCAGTGTTACATTGAGGGGTGTGGGGTATATCAGTGTTACAGTGAGGGGTGTGGGGTATATCAGTGTTACAGTGAGGGATGTGGGGTATATCAGCGTTACAGTGAGGGGTGTGGGGTATATCAGTATTACAGTGAGTGGTGTGGGGTATATCGGTGTTACAGTGAGGAGTGTGGGGTATATCAGTGTTACAGTGAGGGGTGTGGGGTATATCAGTGTTACAGTGAGGGGTTTAGTGTGTATCGGTGTTACAGTGAGGGGTGTGGGGTATATCAGTTTTACAGTGATGGGTGTGGGGTATATCAGTGTTACAGTGAGGGGTGTGGGGTATATCAGTTTTACAGTGAGGTGTGTGGGGTATATCAGTGTTACAGTGAGGGATGTGGGGTATATCAGTGTTACAGTGTGGGGTGTGGGTTATATCAGTGTTACAGTGAGGGGTGTGGGGTATATCAGTGTTACAGTGAGTGGTGTGGGGTATATCAGTGTTACAGTGAGGGATGTGGGGTATATCAGTGTTACAGTGAGGGGTGTGGGGTATATCAGTATTACAGTGAGGGGTGTGGGGTATATCAGTGTTACAGTGAGGGGTGTGGAGTATATCAGTGTTACAGTGAGAGGTGTGGGGTATATCAGTGTTACAGTGAGGGGTGTGGGGTATATCGGTGTTACAGTGAGGGGTGTGGGGTATATCGGTGTTACAGTGAGGGGTGTGGGGTATATCGGTGTTACAGTGAGGGGTGTGGGGTATATCGGTGTTACAGTGAGGGGTGTGGGGTATATCGGTGTTACAGTGAGGGATGTGGGGTATATCTGTGTTACAGTGACGGGTGTGGGGTATATCATAGAAACATAGAAACATAGAAAATAGGTGCAGGAGTAGGCCATTCGGCCCTTCTAGCCTGCACCGCCATTCAATGAGTTCATGGCTGAACATTCAACTTCAGTACCCCATTCCTGCTTTCTCGCCATACCCCTTGATCCCCCTAGCCGTAAGGACCTCATCTAACTCCTTTTTGAATATATTTAGTGAATTGGCCTCAAAAACTTTCTGTGGTAGAGAATTCCACAGGTTCACCACTCTCTGGGTGAAGAAGTTCCTCCGCATCTCGGTCCTAAATGGCTTACCCCTTATCCTTAGACTGTGACCCCTGGTTCTGGACTTCCCCAACATTGGGAACATTCTTCCTGCATCTAACCTGTCTAACCCCGTCAGAATTTTATATGTTTCTATGAGGTCCCCTCTCATTCTTCTGAACTCCAGTGAATACAAGCCCAGTTGATCCAGTCTTTCTTGATAGGTCAGTCCCGCCATCCCGGGAATCAGTCTTGTGAACCTTCGCTGCACTCCCTCAATAGCAAGAATGTCCTTCCTCAGGTTAGGAGACCAAAACTGTACACAATATTCCAGGTGTGGTCTCACCAAGGCCCTGTACAACTGCAGCAACACCTCCCTGCCCCTGTACTCAAATCCCCTCGCTATGAAGGCCAACATGCCATTTGCTTTCTTAACCGCCTGCTGCACCTGCATGGCCAACCTTCAATGACTGATGTACCATGACACCCAGGTCTCTTTGCACCTCCCCTTTTCCTAATCTGTCACCATTCAGATAATAGTCTGTCTCTCTGTTTTTACCACCAAAGTGGATAACCTCACATTTATCCACATTATACTTCATCTGCCATGCATTTGCCCACTCACCTAAACTATCCAAGTCACTCTGCAGCCTCATAGCATCCTCCTCGCAGCTCACACTGCCACCCAACTTAGTGTCATCCGCAAATTTGGAGATACTACATTTAATCCCCTCATCTAAATCATTAATGTACAGTGTAAACAGCTGGGGCCCCAGCACAGAACCTTGCGGTACCCCACTAGTCAGTATTACAGTGAGTGGTGTGGGGTATATCAGTGTTACAGTGAGGGATGTGGGGTATATCAGTGTTACAGTGAGGGGTGTGGGGTATATCTGTGTTACAGTGAGGGGTGTGGGGTATATCAGTGTTACAGTGAGAGGTGTGGGGTATATCAGTGTTACAGTGAGGGATGTGGGGTATATCAGTGTTACAGTGAGGGGTGTGGGGTATATCAGTGTTACAGTGAGGGGTGTGGAGTATATCAGTATTACAGTGAGGGGTGTGGGGTATATCAGTGTAACAGTGAAGGGTGTGGGGTATATCAGTGTTACAGTGAGGGGTGTGGGATATATCTGTGTTACAGTGAGGGGTGTGGGGTATATCAGTGTTACAGTGAGGGATGTGGAGTATATCAGTGTTACCGTGACGGGTGTGGTGTATATCAGTGTTACAGTGAGGGGTGTGGGGTATATCAGTGTTACAGTGAAGGGTGTGGGGTATATCAGTATTACAGTGAGTGGTGTGGGGTATATCAGTGTTACAGTGAGGGGTGTGTGGTATATCAGTGTTACAGTGAGGGATGTGGGGTATATCAGTGTTACAGTGAGGGGTGTGGGGTATATCAGTGTTACAGTGAGGGATGTGGGGTATATCAGTGTTACAGTGAGGGGTGTGGGGTATATCAGTGTTACAGTGAGGGATGTGGGGTATATCAGTGTTACAGTGAGGGGTGTGGGGTATATCAGTGTTACAGTGAGGGGTGTGGGGTATATCTGTGTTACAGTGAGGGGTGTGGGGTATATCAGTGTTACAGTGAGAGGTGTGGGGTATATCAGTGTTACAGTGAGGGATGTGGGGTATATCAGTGTTACAGTGAGGGGTGTGGGGTATATCAGTGTTACAGTGAGGGGTGTGGAGTATATCAGTATTACAGTGAGGGGTGTGGGGTATATCAGTGTAACAGTGAAGGGTGTGGGGTATATCAGTGTTACAGTGAGGGGTGTGGGATATATCTGTGTTACAGTGAGGGGTGTGGGGTATATCAGTGTTACAGTGAGGGATGTGGAGTATATCAGTGTTACCGTGACGGGTGTGGTGTATATCAGTGTTACAGTGAGGGGTGTGGGGTATATCAGTGTTACAGTGAAGGGTGTGGGGTATATCAGTATTACAGTGAGTGGTGTGGGGTATATCAGTGTTACAGTGAGGGGTGTGTGGTATATCAGTGTTACAGTGAGGGATGTGGGGTATATCAGTGTTACAGTGAGGGGTGTGGGGTATATCAGTGTTACAGTGAGGGATGTGGGGTATATCAGTGTTACAGTGAGGGGTGTGGGGTATATCAGTGTTACAGTGAGGGATGTGGGGTATATCAGTGTTACAGTGAGGGGTGTGGGGTATATCAGTGTTACAGTGAGGGATGTGGGGTATACCAGTGTTACAGTGAGGGGTGTGGGGTATATCAGTATTACAGTGAGGGGTGTGGGGTATATCAGTGTTACAGTGAGGGGTGTGGGGTATATCAGTGTTACAGTGAGGGGTGTGGGGTATATCATTGTTACAGTGAGGGGTGTGGAGTATATCAGTGTTACAGTGAGGGGTGTGGTGTATATCAGTGTTACAGTGAGGGATGTGGGGTATATCAGTGTTGCAGTGAGGGGTGTGGGGTATATCAGTGTTACAGTGAGAGGTGTGGGGTATATCAGTGTTACAGTGAGGGATGTGGGGTATATCAGTGTTACAGTGAGGGGTGTGGCGTATATCAGTGTTACAGTGAGGGATGTGGGGTATATCAGTGTTACAGTGATAGGTGTGGGGTATATCAGTGTTACAGTGATAGGTGTGGGGTATATCAGTATTACAGTGAGTGGTGTGGGGTATATCAGTGTTACAGTGATGGGTGTGGGGTATATCGGTGTTATAGTGAGGGGTGTGGGGTATATCGGTGTTGCAGTGAGGGGTGTGGGGTATATCGGTGTTACAGTGAGGGATGTGGGGTATATCAGTGTTACAGTGAGGGGTGTGGCGTATATCAGTGTTACAGTGAGGGATGTGGGGTATATCAGTGTTACAGTGATAGGTGTGGGGTATATCAGTATTACAGTGAGTGGTGTGGGGTATATCAGTGTTACAGTGAGGGGTGTGTGGTATATCAGTGTTACAGTGAGGGATGTGGGGTATATCAGTGTTACAGTGAGGGGTGTGGGGTATATCAGTATTACAGTGAGGGATGTGGGGTATATCAGTGTTACAGTGAGGGGTGTGGGGTATATCAGTGTTGCAGTGAGGGATGTGGGGTACATCAGTGTTACAGTGAGGGGTGTGGGGTATATCAGTATTACAGTGAGGGGTGTGGGGTATATCGGTGTTACAGTGAGGAGTGTGGGGTATATCAGTGTTACAGTGAGGGGTGTGGGGTATATCAGTGTTACAGTGAGGGGTTTAGTGTGTATCGGTGTTACAGTGAGGGGTGTGGGGTGTATCAGTTTTACAGTGAGGGGTGTGGGGTATATCAGTGTTACAGTGAGGGGTGTGAGGTATATCAGTGTTACAGTGAGGGGTGTGTGGGGTATATCAGTGTTACAGTGAGGGGTGTGGGGTATATCAGTGTTACAGTGAGGGGTGTGGGGTATATCAGTGTTACAGTGAGGGGTGTGGGGTATATCAGTTTTACAGTGAGGGGTGTGGGGTATATCAGTGTTACAGTGAGTGGTGTAGTGTGTATCGGTGTTACAGTGTGGGGTGTGGGTAATATCAGTGTTACAGTGAGGGGTGTGGGGTATATCAGTGTTACAGTGAGGGGTGTGGGGTATATCAGTGTTACAGTGAGGGATGTGGGGTATATCAGTGTTACAGTGAGGGGTGTGGGGTATATCAGTATTACAGTGAGGGGTGTGGGGTATATCAGTGTTACAGTGAGGGGTGTGAAGTATATCAGTGTTACAGTGAGGGATGTGGCGTATATCAGTGTTTCAGTGAGGGGTGTGGGGTATATCAGTGTTACAGTGAGAGGTGTGGGGTATATCAGTGTTACAGTGAGGGGTGTGTGGTATATCAGTGTTACAGTGAGGGATGTGGGGTATATCAGTGTTACAGTGAGGGGTGTGGGGTATATCAGTGTTACAGTGAGGGATGTGGGGTATATCAGTGTTACAGTGAGGGGTGTGGGGTATATCAGTGTTACAGTGAGGGATGTGGGGTATATCAGTGTTACAGTGAGGGGTGTGGGATATATCAGTGTTACAGTGAGGGATGTGGAGTATATCAGTGCTACAGTGAGGGGTGTGGGGTATATCAGTATTACAGTGAGGGGTGTGGGGTATATCAGTATTACAGTGAGGGGTGTGGGGTATATCAGTGTTACAGTGAGGGGTGTGGGGTATATCAGTGTTACAGTGAGGGGTGTGGAGTATATCAGTGTTACAGTGAGGGGTGTGGTGTATATCAGTGTTACAGTGAGGGATGTGGGGTATATCAGTGTTTCAGTGAGGGGTGTGGGGTATATCAGTGTTACAGTGAGAGGTGTGGGGTATATCAGTGTTACAGTGAGGGGTATATCGGTGTTACAGTGAGGGGTGTGGGGTATATCAGTGTTACAGTGATGGGTGTGGGTTATATCGGTGTTACAGTGAGGGGTGTGGGGTATATCGGTGTTGCAGTGAGGGGTGTGGGGTATATCGGTGTTACAGTGAGGGATGTGGGGTATATCAGTGTTACAGTGAGGGGTGTGGCGTATATCAGTGTTACAGTGAGGGATGTGGGGTATATCAGTGTTACAGTGATAGGTGTGGGGTATATCAGTATTACAGTGAGTGGTGTGGGGTATATCAGTGTTACAGTGAGGGGTGTGTGGTATATCAGTGTTACAGTGAGGGATGTGGGGTATATCAGTGTTACAGTGAGGGGTGTGGGGTATATCAGTGTTGCAGTGAGGGATGTGGGGTATATCAGTGTTACAGTGAGGGGTGTGGGGTATATCTGTGTTACAGTGAGGGGTGTGGGGTATATCAGTGTTACAGTGAGAGGTGTGGGGTATATCAGTGTTACAGTGAGGGATGTGGGGTATATCAGTGTTACAGTGAGGGGTGTGGGGTATATCAGTGTTACAGTGAGGGGTGTGGAGTATATCAGTATTACAGTGAGGGGTGTGGGGTATATCAGTGTAACAGTGAAGGGTGTGGGGTATATCAGTGTTACAGTGAGGGGTGTGGGATATATCTGTGTTACAGTGAGGGGTGTGGGGTATATCAGTGTTACAGTGAGGGATGTGGAGTATATCAGTGTTACCGTGACGGGTGTGGTGTATATCAGTGTTACAGTGAGGGGTGTGGGGTATATCAGTGTTACAGTGAAGGGTGTGGGGTATATCAGTATTACAGTGAGTGGTGTGGGGTATATCAGTGTTACAGTGAGGGGTGTGTGGTATATCAGTGTTACAGTGAGGGATGTGGGGTATATCAGTGTTACAGTGAGGGGTGTGGGGTATATCAGTGTTACAGTGAGGGATGTGGGGTATATCAGTGTTACAGTGAGGGGTGTGGGGTATATCAGTGTTACAGTGAGGGATGTGGGGTATATCAGTGTTACAGTGAGGGGTGTGGGGTATATCAGTGTTACAGTGAGGGATGTGGGGTATACCAGTGTTACAGTGAGGGGTGTGGGGTATATCAGTATTACAGTGAGGGGTGTGGGGTATATCAGTGTTACAGTGAGGGGTGTGGGGTATATCAGTGTTACAGTGAGGGGTGTGGGGTATATCATTGTTACAGTGAGGGGTGTGGAGTATATCAGTGTTACAGTGAGGGGTGTGGTGTATATCAGTGTTACAGTGAGGGATGTGGGGTATATCAGTGTTGCAGTGAGGGGTGTGGGGTATATCAGTGTTACAGTGAGAGGTGTGGGGTATATCAGTGTTACAGTGAGGGGTGTGGGGTATATCGGTGTTACAGTGAGGGGTGTGGGGTATATCAGTGTTACAGTGATGGGTGTGGGGTATATCGGTGTTACAGTGAGGGGTGTGGGGTATATCGGTGTTGCAGTGAGGGGTGTGGGGTATATCGGTGTTACAGTGAGGGATGTGGGGTATATCAGTGTTACAGTGAGGGGTGTGGCGTATATCAGTGTTACAGTGAGGGATGTGGGGTATATCAGTGTTACAGTGATAGGTGTGGGGTATATCAGTATTACAGTGAGTGGTGTGGGGTATATCAGTGTTACAGTGAGGTGTGTGTGGTATATCAGTGTTACAGTGAGGGATGTGGGGTATATCAGTGTTACAGTGAGGGGTGTGGGGTATATCAGTATTACAGTGAGGGATGTGGGGTATATCAGTGTTACAGTGAGGGGTGTGGGGTATATCAGTGTTGCAGTGAGGGATGTGGGGTACATCAGTGTTACAGTGAGGGGTGTGGGGTATATCAGTATTACAGTGAGGGGTGTGGGGTATATCGGTGTTACAGTGAGGAGTGTGGGGTATATCAGTGTTACAGTGAGGGGTGTGGGGTATATCAGTGTTACAGTGAGGGGTTTAGTGTGTATCGGTGTTACAGTGAGGGGTGTGGGGTGTATCAGTTTTACAGTGAGGGGTGTGGGGTATAACAGTGTTACAGTGAGGGGTGTGAGGTATATCAGTGTTACAGTGAGGGGTGTGTGGGGTATATCAGTGTTACAGTGAGGGGTGTGGGGTATATCAGTGTTACAGTGAGGGGTGTGGGGTATATCAGTGTTACAGTGAGGGGTGTGGGGTATATCAGTTTTACAGTGAGGGGTGTGGGGTATATCAGTGTTACAGTGAGTGGTGTAGTGTGTATCGGTGTTACAGTGTGGGGTGTGGGTAATATCAGTGTTACAGTGAGGGATGTGGGGTATATCAGTGTTACAGTGAGAGGTGTGGGGTATATCAGTGTTACACTGAGAGGTGTGGAGTATATCAGTGTTACAGTGAGGGGTGTGAAGTATATCAGTGTTACAGTGAGGGATGTGGCGTATATCAGTGTTTCAGTGAGGGGTGTGGGGTATATCAGTGTTACAGTGAGAGGTGTGGGGTATATCAGTGTTACAGTGAGGGGTGTGTGGTATATCAGTGTTACAGTGAGGGATGTGGGGTATATCAGTGTTACAGTGAGGGGTGTGGGGTATATCAGTGTTACAGTGAGGGATGTGGGGTATATCAGTGTTACAGTGAGGGGTGTGGGGTATATCAGTGTTACAGTGAGGGATGTGGGGTATATCAGTGTTACAGTGAGGGGTGTGGGATATATCAGTGTTACAGTGAGGGATGTGGAGTATATCAGTGCTACAGTGAGGGGTGTGGGGTATATCAGTATTACAGTGAGGGGTGTGGGGTATATCAGTATTACAGTGAGGGGTGTGGGGTATATCAGTGTTACAGTGAGGGGTGTGGGGTATATCAGTGTTACAGTGAGGGGTGTGGAGTATATCAGTGTTACAGTGAGGGGTGTGGTGTATATCAGTGTTACAGTGAGGGATGTGGGGTATATCAGTGTTTCAGTGAGGGGTGTGGGGTATATCAGTGTTACAGTGAGAGGTGTGGGGTATATCAGTGTTACAGTGAGGGGTATATCGGTGTTACAGTGAGGGGTGTGGGGTATATCAGTGTTACAGTGATGGGTGTGGGTTATATCGGTGTTACAGTGAGGGGTGTGGGGTATATCGGTGTTGCAGTGAGGGGTGTGGGGTATATCGGTGTTACAGTGAGGGATGTGGGGTATATCAGTGTTACAGTGAGGGGTGTGGCGTATATCAGTGTTACAGTGAGGGATGTGGGGTATATCAGTGTTACAGTGATAGGTGTGGGGTATATCAGTATTACAGTGAGTGGTGTGGGGTATATCAGTGTTACAGTGAGGGGTGTGTGGTATATCAGTGTTACAGTGAGGGATGTGGGGTATATCAGTGTTACAGTGAGGGGTGTGGGGTATATCAGTGTTACAGTGAGGGATGTGGGGTATATCAGTGTTACAGTGAGGGGTGTGGGGTATATCTGTGTTACAGTGAGGGGTGTGGGGTATATCAGTGTTACAGTGAGAGGTGTGGGGTATATCAGTGTTACAGTGAGGGATGTGGGGTATATCAGTGTTACAGTGAGGGGTGTGGGGTATATCAGTGTTACAGTGAGGGGTGTGGAGTATATCAGTATTACAGTGAGGGGTGTGGGGTATATCAGTGTAACAGTGAAGGGTGTGGGGTATATCAGTGTTACAGTGAGGGGTGTGGGATATATCTGTGTTACAGTGAGGGGTGTGGGGTATATCAGTGTTACAGTGAGGGATGTGGAGTATATCAGTGTTACCGTGACGGGTGTGGTGTATATCAGTGTTACAGTGAGGGGTGTGGGGTATATCAGTATTACAGTGAGGGGTGTGGAGTATATCAGTGTTACAGTGAGGGGTGTGGAGTATATCAGTGTTACAGTGAGGGATGTGGAGTATATCAGTGTTACCGTGACGGGTGTGGGGTATATCAGTGTTACAGTGAAGGGTGTGGGGTATATCAGTATTACAGTGAGTGGTGTGGGGTATATCAGTGTTACAGTGAGGGATGTGGGGTATATCAGTGTTACAGTGAGGGGTGTGGGGTATATCAGTGTTACAGTGAGGGATGTGGGGTATATCAGTGTTACAGTGAGGGGTGTGGGGTATATCAGTGTTACAGTGAGGGATGTGGGGTATATCAGTGTTACAGTGAGGGGTGTGGGGTATATCAGTGTTACAGTGAGGGATGTGGGGTATACCAGTGTTACAGTGAGGGGTGTGGGGTATATCAGTATTACAGTGAGGGGTGTGGGGTATATCAGTGTTACAGTGAGGGGTGTGGGGTATATCAGTGTTACAGTGAGGGGTGTGGGGTATATCATTGTTACAGTGAGGGGTGTGGAGTATATCAGTGTTACAGTGAGGGGTGTGGAGTATATCAGTGTTACAGTGAGGGATGTGGAGTATATCAGTGTTACCGTGACGGGTGTGGGGTATATCAGTGTTACAGTGAAGGGTGTGGGGTATATCAGTGTTACAGTGAAGGGTGTGGGGTATATCAGTATTACAGTGAGTGGTGTGGGGTATATCAGTGTTACAGTGAGGGGTGTGTGGTATATCAGTGTTACAGTGAGGGATGTGGGGTATATCAGTGTTACAGTGAGGGGTGTGGGGTATATCAGTGTTACAGTGAGGGATGTGGGGTATATCAGTGTTACAGTGAGGGGTGTGGGGTATATCAGTGTTACAGTGAGGGATGTGGGGTATATCAGTGTTACAGTGAGGGGTGTGGGGTATATCAGTGTTACAGTGAGGGATGTGGGGTATACCAGTGTTACAGTGAGGGGTGTGGGGTATATCAGTATTACAGTGAGGGGTGTGGGGTATATCAGTGTTACAGTGAGGGGTGTGGGGTATATCAGTGTTACAGTGAGGGGTGTGGGGTATATCATTGTTACAGTGAGGGGTGTGGAGTATATCAGTGTTACAGTGAGGGGTGTGGTGTATATCAGTGTTACAGTGAGGGATGTGGGGTATATCAGTGTTTCAGTGAGGTGTGTGGGGTATATCAGTGTTACAGTGAGAGGTGTGGGGTATATCAGTGTTACAGTGAGGGGTGTGGGGTATATCGGTGTTACAGTGAGGGGTGTGGGGTATATCAGTGTTACAGTGATGGGTGTGGGGTATATCGGTGTTACAGTGAGGGGTGTGGGGTATATCGGTGTTGCAGTGAGGGGTGTGGGGTATATCGGTGTTACAGTGAGGGATGTGGGGTATATCAGTGTTACAGTGAGGGGTGTGGCGTATATCAGTGTTACAGTGAGGGATGTGGGGTATATCAGTGTTACAGTGATAGGTGTGGGGTATATCAGTATTACAGTGAGTGGTGTGGGGTATATCAGTGTTACAGTGAGGGGTGTGTGGTATATCAGTGTTACAGTGAGGGATGTGGGGTATATCAGTGTTACAGTGAGGGGTGTGGGGTATATCAGTATTACAGTGAGGGATGTGGGGTATATCAGTGTTACAGTGAGGGGTGTGAGGTATATCAGTGTTACAGTGAGGGGTGTGTGGGGTATATCAGTGTTACAGTGAGGGGTGTGGGGTATATCAGTGTTACAGTGAGGGGTGTGAGGTATATCAGTGTTACAGTGAGGGGTGTGTGGGGTATATCAGTGTTACAGTGAGGGGTGTGGGGTATATCAGTGTTACAGTGAGGGGTGTGGGGTATATCAGTGTTACAGTGAGGGGTGTGGGGTATATCAGTTTTACAGTGAGGGGTGTGGGGTATATCAGTGTTACAGTGAGTGGTGTAGTGTGTATCGGTGTTACAGTGTGGGGTGTGGGTAATATCAGTGTTACAGTGAGGGGTGTGGGGTATATCAGTGTTACAGTGAGGGGTGTGGGGTATATCAGTGTTACAGTGAGGGATGTGGGGTATATCAGTGTTACAGTGAGGGGTGTGGGGTATATCAGTATTACAGTGAGGGGTGTGGGGTATATCAGTGTTACAGTGAGGGGTGTGAAGTATATCAGTGTTACAGTGAGGGATGTGGCGTATATCAGTGTTTCAGTGAGGGGTGTGGGGTATATCAGTGTTACAGTGAGAGGTGTGGGTTATATCAGTGTTACAGTGAGGGGTGTGTGGTATATCAGTGTTACAGTGAGGGATGTGGGGTATATCAGTGTTACAGTGAGGGGTGTGGGGTATATCAGTGTTACAGTGAGGAGTGTGGGGTATATCAGTGTTACAGTGAGGGGTGTGGGGTATATCATTGTTACAGTGAGGGGTGTGGGGTATATCAGTGTTACAGTGAGGGGTGTGGGGTATATCAGTGTGTTACAGTGAGGGGTGTGGGGTATATCAGTGTTGCAGTGATGGATGTGGGGTATATCAGTGTTACAGTGAGTGGTGTGGAGTATATCAGTGTTACAGTGAGGGGTGTGGGATATATCAGTGTTACAGTGAGAGGTGTGGGGTATATCTGTGTTACAGTGAGGGGTGTGGGGTATATCAGTATGTTACAGTGAGGGGTGTGGGGTATATCGGTGTTACAGTGAGGGGTGTGGGGTATATCTGTGTTACAGTGAGGGGTGTGGGGTATATCAGTGTTACAGTGAGAGGTGTGGGGTATATCAGTGTTACAGTGAGGGATGTGGGGTATATCAGTGTTACAGTGAGGGGTGTGGGGTATATCAGTGTTGCAGTGAGGGGTGTGGAGTATATCAGTATTACAGTGAGGGGTGTGGGGTATATCAGTGTAACAGTGAGGGGTGTGGGGTATATCATTGTTACAGTGAGGGGTGTGGAGTATATCTGTGTTACAGTGAGGGGTGTGGTGTATATCAGTGTTACAGTGAGGGATGTGGGGTATATCAGTGTTACAGTGAGGGGTGTGGCGTATATCAGTGTTACAGTGAGGGATGTGGGGTATATCAGTGTTACAGTGATAGGTGTGGGGTATATCAGTATTACAGTGAGTGGTGTGGGTTATATCAGTGTTACAGTGAGGGGTGTGTGGTATATCAGTGTTACAGTGAGGGATGTGGGGTATATCAGTGTTACATTGAGGGGTGTGGGGTATATCAGTGTTACAGTGAGGGGTGTGGGGTATATCAGTGTTACAGTGAGGGATGTGGGGTATATCAGCGTTACAGTGAGGGGTGTGGGGTATATCAGTATTACAGTGAGTGGTGTGGGGTATATCGGTGTTACAGTGAGGAGTGTGGGGTATATCAGTGTTACAGTGAGTGGTGTGGGGTATATCAGTGTTACAGTGAGGGGTTTAGTGTGTATCGGTGTTACAGTGAGGGGTGTGGGGTATATCAGTTTTACAGTGATGGGTGTGGGGTATATCAGTGTTACAGTGAGGGGTGTGGGGTATATCAGTTTTACAGTGAGGTGTGTGGGGTATATCAGTGTTACAGTGAGTGGTGTAGTGTCTATCGGTGTTACAGTGAGGGGTGTGGGGTATATCAGTGTTACAATGAGGGGTGTGGGGTATATCAGTGTTACAGTGAGTGGTGTGGGGTATATCAGTGTTACAGTGAGGGATGTGGGGTATATCAGTGTTACAGTGAGGGGTGTGGGGTATATCAGTATTACAGTGAGGGGTGTGGGGTATATCAGTGTTACAGTGAGGGGTGTGGAGTATATCAGTGTTACAGTGAGGGATGTGGCGTATATCAGTGTTTCAGTGAGGGGTGAGGGGTATATCAGTGTTACAGTGAGAGGTGTGGGGTATATCAGTGTTACAGTGAGGGGTGTGGTGTATATCGGTGTTACAGTGAGGGGTGTGGGGTATATCGGTGTTACAGTGAGGGGTGTGGGGTATATCGGTGTTACAGTGAGGGGTGTGGGGTATATCGGTGTTACAGTGAGGGGTGTGGGGTATATCGGTGTTACAGTGAGGGATGTGGGGTATATCTGTGTTACAGTGAGGGGTGTGGGGTATATCAGTGTTACAGTGAGGGATGTGGGGTATATCAGTGTTACAGTGACGGGTGTGGGGTATATCAGTATTACAGTGAGTGGTGTGGGGTATATCAGTGTTACAGTGAGGGGTGTGTGGTATATCAGTGTTACAGTGAGGGATGTGGGGTATATCAGTGTTTACAGTGAGGGGTGTGGGGTATATCAGTGTTACAGTGAGGGATGTGGGGTATATCAGTGTTACAGTGAGGGGTGTGGGGTATATCAGTGTTACAGTGAGGGGTGTCGGGTATTTCAGTATTACAGTGAGGGGTGTGGGATATATCATTGTTACAGTGAGGGGTGTGGGGTATATCAGTGTTACAGTGAGGTGTGTGGGGTATATCAGTGTTACAGTGAGGGGTGTGGGGTATATCATTGTTACAGAGAGGGGTGTGGGGTATATCAGTGTTACAGTGAGGGGTGTGGGGTATATCAGTGTGTTACAGTGAGGGGTGTGGGGTATATCAGTGTTGCAGTGATGGGTGTGGGGTATATCAGTGTTACAGTGAGTGGTGTGGAGTATATCAGTGTTACAGTGAGGGGTGTGGGATACATCAGTGTTACAGTGAGAGGTGTGGGGTATATCTGTGTTACAGTGAGGGGTGTGGGGTATATCAGTATGTTACAGTGAGGGGTGTGGGGTATATCGGTGTTACAGTGAGGGGTGTGGGGTATATCTGTGTTACAGTGAGGGGTGTGGGGTATATCAGTGTTACAGTGAGAGGTGTGGGGTATATCAGTGTTACAGTGAGGGATGTGGGGTATATCAGTGTTACAGTGAGGGGTGTGGGGTATATCAGTGTTACAGTGAGGGGTGTGGAGTATATCAGTATTACAGTGAGGGGTGTGGGGTATATCAGTGTAACAGTGAGGGGTGTGGGGTATATCATTGTTACAGTGAGGGGTGTGGAGTATATCTGTGTTACAGTGAGGGGTGTGGTGTATATCAGTGTTACAGTGAGGGATGTGGGGTATATCAGTGTTTCAGTGAGGCGTGTGGGGTATAACAGTGTTACAGTGAGAGGTGTGGGGTATATCAGTGTTACAGTGAGGGGTGTGGTGTATATCGGTGTTACAGTGAGGGATGTGGGGTATATCAGTGTTACAGTGAGGGGTGTGGGGTATATCAGTGTTACAGTGAGGGGTGTGGGGTATATCGGTGTTACAGTGAGGGGTGTGGGGTATATCAGTGTTACAGTGAGGGGTGTGGGGTATATCGGTGTTACAGTGAGGGATGTGCGGTATATCAGTGTTACAGTGAGGGGTGTGGTGTATATCGGTGTTACAGTGAGGGGTGTGGGGTATATCGGTGTTACAGTGAGGGATGTGGGGTATATCAGTGTTACAGTGAGGGGTGTGGGTTATATCAGTGTTACAGTGAGGGGTGTGTGGTATATCAGTGTTACAGTGAGGGATGTGGGGTATATCAGTGTTACATTGAGGGGTGTGGGGTATATCAGTGTTACAGTGAGGGGTGTGGGGTATATCAGTGTTACAGTGAGGGATGTGGGGTATATCAGCGTTACAGTGAGGGGTGTGGGGTATATCAGTATTACAGTGAGTGGTGTGGGGTATATCGGTGTTACAGTGAGGAGTGTGGGGTATATCAGTGTTACAGTGAGGGGTGTGGGGTATATCAGTGTTACAGTGAGGGGTTTAGTGTGTATCGGTGTTACAGTGAGGGGTGTGGGGTATATCAGTTTTACAGTGATGGGTGTGGGGTATATCAGTGTTACAGTGAGGGGTGTGGGGTATATCAGTTTTACAGTGAGGTGTGTGGGGTATATCAGTGTTACAGTGAGGGATGTGGGGTATATCAGTGTTACAGTGTGGGGTGTGGGTTATATCAGTGTTACAGTGAGGGGTGTGGGGTATATCAGTGTTACAGTGAGTGGTGTGGGGTATATCAGTGTTACAGTGAGGGATGTGGGGTATATCAGTGTTACAGTGAGGGGTGTGGGGTATATCAGTATTACAGTGAGGGGTGTGGGGTATATCAGTGTTACAGTGAGGGGTGTGGAGTATATCAGTGTTACAGTGAGAGGTGTGGGGTATATCAGTGTTACAGTGAGGGGTGTGGGGTATATCGGTGTTACAGTGAGGGGTGTGGGGTATATCGGTGTTACAGTGAGGGGTGTGGGGTATATCGGTGTTACAGTGAGGGGTGTGGGGTATATCGGTGTTACAGTGAGGGGTGTGGGGTATATCGGTGTTACAGTGAGGGATGTGGGGTATATCTGTGTTACAGTGACGGGTGTGGGGTATATCATAGAAACATAGAAACATAGAAAATAGGTGCAGGAGTAGGCCATTCGGCCCTTCTAGCCTGCACCGCCATTCAATGAGTTCATGGCTGAACATTCAACTTCAGTACCCCATTCCTGCTTTCTCGCCATACCCCTTGATCCCCCTAGCCGTAAGGACCTCATCTAACTCCTTTTTGAATATATTTAGTGAATTGGCCTCAAAAACTTTCTGTGGTAGAGAATTCCACAGGTTCACCACTCTCTGGGTGAAGAAGTTCCTCCGCATCTCGGTCCTAAATGGCTTACCCCTTATCCTTAGACTGTGACCCCTGGTTCTGGACTTCCCCAACATTGGGAACATTCTTCCTGCATCTAACCTGTCTAACCCCGTCAGAATTTTATATGTTTCTATGAGGTCCCCTCTCATTCTTCTGAACTCCAGTGAATACAAGCCCAGTTGATCCAGTCTTTCTTGATAGGTCAGTCCCGCCATCCCGGGAATCAGTCTTGTGAACCTTCGCTGCACTCCCTCAATAGCAAGAATGTCCTTCCTCAGGTTAGGAGACCAAAACTGTACACAATATTCCAGGTGTGGTCTCACCAAGGCCCTGTACAACTGCAGCAACACCTCCCTGCCCCTGTACTCAAATCCCCTCGCTATGAAGGCCAACATGCCATTTGCTTTCTTAACCGCCTGCTGCACCTGCATGGCCAACCTTCAATGACTGATGTACCATGACACCCAGGTCTCTTTGCACCTCCCCTTTTCCTAATCTGTCACCATTCAGATAATAGTCTGTCTCTCTGTTTTTACCACCAAAGTGGATAACCTCACATTTATCCACATTATACTTCATCTGCCATGCATTTGCCCACTCACCTAAACTATCCAAGTCACTCTGCAGCCTCATAGCATCCTCCTCGCAGCTCACACTGCCACCCAACTTAGTGTCATCCGCAAATTTGGAGATACTACATTTAATCCCCTCATCTAAATCATTAATGTACAGTGTAAACAGCTGGGGCCCCAGCACAGAACCTTGCGGTACCCCACTAGTCAGTATTACAGTGAGTGGTGTGGGGTATATCAGTGTTACAGTGAGGGATGTGGGGTATATCAGTGTTACAGTGAGGGGTGTGGGGTATATCTGTGTTACAGTGAGGGGTGTGGGGTATATCAGTGTTACAGTGAGAGGTGTGGGGTATATCAGTGTTACAGTGAGGGATGTGGGGTATATCAGTGTTACAGTGAGGGGTGTGGGGTATATCAGTGTTACAGTGAGGGGTGTGGAGTATATCAGTATTACAGTGAGGGGTGTGGGGTATATCAGTGTAACAGTGAAGGGTGTGGGGTATATCAGTGTTACAGTGAGGGGTGTGGGATATATCTGTGTTACAGTGAGGGGTGTGGGGTATATCAGTGTTACAGTGAGGGATGTGGAGTATATCAGTGTTACCGTGACGGGTGTGGTGTATATCAGTGTTACAGTGAGGGGTGTGGGGTATATCAGTGTTACAGTGAAGGGTGTGGGGTATATCAGTATTACAGTGAGTGGTGTGGGGTATATCAGTGTTACAGTGAGGGGTGTGTGGTATATCAGTGTTACAGTGAGGGATGTGGGGTATATCAGTGTTACAGTGAGGGGTGTGGGGTATATCAGTGTTACAGTGAGGGATGTGGGGTATATCAGTGTTACAGTGAGGGGTGTGGGGTATATCAGTGTTACAGTGAGGGATGTGGGGTATATCAGTGTTACAGTGAGGGGTGTGGGGTATATCAGTGTTACAGTGAGGGGTGTGGGGTATATCTGTGTTACAGTGAGGGGTGTGGGGTATATCAGTGTTACAGTGAGAGGTGTGGGGTATATCAGTGTTACAGTGAGGGATGTGGGGTATATCAGTGTTACAGTGAGGGGTGTGGGGTATATCAGTGTTACAGTGAGGGGTGTGGAGTATATCAGTATTACAGTGAGGGGTGTGGGGTATATCAGTGTAACAGTGAAGGGTGTGGGGTATATCAGTGTTACAGTGAGGGGTGTGGGATATATCTGTGTTACAGTGAGGGGTGTGGGGTATATCAGTGTTACAGTGAGGGATGTGGAGTATATCAGTGTTACCGTGACGGGTGTGGTGTATATCAGTGTTACAGTGAGGGGTGTGGGGTATATCAGTGTTACAGTGAAGGGTGTGGGGTATATCAGTATTACAGTGAGTGGTGTGGGGTATATCAGTGTTACAGTGAGGGGTGTGTGGTATATCAGTGTTACAGTGAGGGATGTGGGGTATATCAGTGTTACAGTGAGGGGTGTGGGGTATATCAGTGTTACAGTGAGGGATGTGGGGTATATCAGTGTTACAGTGAGGGGTGTGGGGTATATCAGTGTTACAGTGAGGGATGTGGGGTATATCAGTGTTACAGTGAGGGGTGTGGGGTATATCAGTGTTACAGTGAGGGATGTGGGGTATACCAGTGTTACAGTGAGGGGTGTGGGGTATATCAGTATTACAGTGAGGGGTGTGGGGTATATCAGTGTTACAGTGAGGGGTGTGGGGTATATCAGTGTTACAGTGAGGGGTGTGGGGTATATCATTGTTACAGTGAGGGGTGTGGAGTATATCAGTGTTACAGTGAGGGGTGTGGTGTATATCAGTGTTACAGTGAGGGATGTGGGGTATATCAGTGTTGCAGTGAGGGGTGTGGGGTATATCAGTGTTACAGTGAGAGGTGTGGGGTATATCAGTGTTACAGTGAGGGATGTGGGGTATATCAGTGTTACAGTGAGGGGTGTGGCGTATATCAGTGTTACAGTGAGGGATGTGGGGTATATCAGTGTTACAGTGATAGGTGTGGGGTATATCAGTGTTACAGTGATAGGTGTGGGGTATATCAGTATTACAGTGAGTGGTGTGGGGTATATCAGTGTTACAGTGATGGGTGTGGGGTATATCGGTGTTATAGTGAGGGGTGTGGGGTATATCGGTGTTGCAGTGAGGGGTGTGGGGTATATCGGTGTTACAGTGAGGGATGTGGGGTATATCAGTGTTACAGTGAGGGGTGTGGCGTATATCAGTGTTACAGTGAGGGATGTGGGGTATATCAGTGTTACAGTGATAGGTGTGGGGTATATCAGTATTACAGTGAGTGGTGTGGGGTATATCAGTGTTACAGTGAGGGGTGTGTGGTATATCAGTGTTACAGTGAGGGATGTGGGGTATATCAGTGTTACAGTGAGGGGTGTGGGGTATATCAGTATTACAGTGAGGGATGTGGGGTATATCAGTGTTACAGTGAGGGGTGTGGGGTATATCAGTGTTGCAGTGAGGGATGTGGGGTACATCAGTGTTACAGTGAGGGGTGTGGGGTATATCAGTATTACAGTGAGGGGTGTGGGGTATATCGGTGTTACAGTGAGGAGTGTGGGGTATATCAGTGTTACAGTGAGGGGTGTGGGGTATATCAGTGTTACAGTGAGGGGTTTAGTGTGTATCGGTGTTACAGTGAGGGGTGTGGGGTGTATCAGTTTTACAGTGAGGGGTGTGGGGTATATCAGTGTTACAGTGAGGGGTGTGAGGTATATCAGTGTTACAGTGAGGGGTGTGTGGGGTATATCAGTGTTACAGTGAGGGGTGTGGGGTATATCAGTGTTACAGTGAGGGGTGTGGGGTATATCAGTGTTACAGTGAGGGGTGTGGGGTATATCAGTTTTACAGTGAGGGGTGTGGGGTATATCAGTGTTACAGTGAGTGGTGTAGTGTGTATCGGTGTTACAGTGTGGGGTGTGGGTAATATCAGTGTTACAGTGAGGGGTGTGGGGTATATCAGTGTTACAGTGAGGGGTGTGGGGTATATCAGTGTTACAGTGAGGGATGTGGGGTATATCAGTGTTACAGTGAGGGGTGTGGGGTATATCAGTATTACAGTGAGGGGTGTGGGGTATATCAGTGTTACAGTGAGGGGTGTGAAGTATATCAGTGTTACAGTGAGGGATGTGGCGTATATCAGTGTTTCAGTGAGGGGTGTGGGGTATATCAGTGTTACAGTGAGAGGTGTGGGGTATATCAGTGTTACAGTGAGGGGTGTGTGGTATATCAGTGTTACAGTGAGGGATGTGGGGTATATCAGTGTTACAGTGAGGGGTGTGGGGTATATCAGTGTTACAGTGAGGGATGTGGGGTATATCAGTGTTACAGTGAGGGGTGTGGGGTATATCAGTGTTACAGTGAGGGATGTGGGGTATATCAGTGTTACAGTGAGGGGTGTGGGATATATCAGTGTTACAGTGAGGGATGTGGAGTATATCAGTGCTACAGTGAGGGGTGTGGGGTATATCAGTATTACAGTGAGGGGTGTGGGGTATATCAGTATTACAGTGAGGGGTGTGGGGTATATCAGTGTTACAGTGAGGGGTGTGGGGTATATCAGTGTTACAGTGAGGGGTGTGGAGTATATCAGTGTTACAGTGAGGGGTGTGGTGTATATCAGTGTTACAGTGAGGGATGTGGGGTATATCAGTGTTTCAGTGAGGGGTGTGGGGTATATCAGTGTTACAGTGAGAGGTGTGGGGTATATCAGTGTTACAGTGAGGGGTATATCGGTGTTACAGTGAGGGGTGTGGGGTATATCAGTGTTACAGTGATGGGTGTGGGTTATATCGGTGTTACAGTGAGGGGTGTGGGGTATATCGGTGTTGCAGTGAGGGGTGTGGGGTATATCGGTGTTACAGTGAGGGATGTGGGGTATATCAGTGTTACAGTGAGGGGTGTGGCGTATATCAGTGTTACAGTGAGGGATGTGGGGTATATCAGTGTTACAGTGATAGGTGTGGGGTATATCAGTATTACAGTGAGTGGTGTGGGGTATATCAGTGTTACAGTGAGGGGTGTGTGGTATATCAGTGTTACAGTGAGGGATGTGGGGTATATCAGTGTTACAGTGAGGGGTGTGGGGTATATCAGTGTTGCAGTGAGGGATGTGGGGTATATCAGTGTTACAGTGAGGGGTGTGGGGTATATCTGTGTTACAGTGAGGGGTGTGGGGTATATCAGTGTTACAGTGAGAGGTGTGGGGTATATCAGTGTTACAGTGAGGGATGTGGGGTATATCAGTGTTACAGTGAGGGGTGTGGGGTATATCAGTGTTACAGTGAGGGGTGTGGAGTATATCAGTATTACAGTGAGGGGTGTGGGGTATATCAGTGTAACAGTGAAGGGTGTGGGGTATATCAGTGTTACAGTGAGGGGTGTGGGATATATCTGTGTTACAGTGAGGGGTGTGGGGTATATCAGTGTTTCAGTGAGGGATGTGGAGTATATCAGTGTTACCGTGACGGGTGTGGTGTATATCAGTGTTACAGTGAGGGGTGTGGGGTATATCAGTGTTACAGTGAAGGGTGTGGGGTATATCAGTATTACAGTGAGTGGTGTGGGGTATATCAGTGTTACAGTGAGGGGTGTGTGGTATATCAGTGTTACAGTGAGGGATGTGGGGTATATCAGTGTTACAGTGAGGGGTGTGGGGTATATCAGTGTTACAGTGAGGGATGTGGGGTATATCAGTGTTACAGTGAGGGGTGTGGGGTATATCAGTGTTACAGTGAGGGATGTGGGGTATATCAGTGTTACAGTGAGGGGTGTGGGGTATATCAGTGTTACAGTGAGGGATGTGGGGTATACCAGTGTTACAGTGAGGGGTGTGGGGTATATCAGTATTACAGTGAGGGGTGTGGGGTATATCAGTGTTACAGTGAGGGGTGTGGGGTATATCAGTGTTACAGTGAGGGGTGTGGGGTATATCATTGTTACAGTGAGGGGTGTGGAGTATATCAGTGTTACAGTGAGGGGTGTGGTGTATATCAGTGTTACAGTGAGGGATGTGGGGTATATCAGTGTTGCAGTGAGGGGTGTGGGGTATATCAGTGTTACAGTGAGAGGTGTGGGGTATATCAGTGTTACAGTGAGGGGTGTGGGGTATATCGGTGTTACAGTGAGGGGTGTGGGGTATATCAGTGTTACAGTGATGGGTGTGGGGTATATCGGTGTTACAGTGAGGGGTGTGGGGTATATCGGTGTTGCAGTGAGGGGTGTGGGGTATATCGGTGTTACAGTGAGGGATGTGGGGTATATCAGTGTTACAGTGAGGGGTGTGGCGTATATCAGTGTTACAGTGAGGGATGTGGGGTATATCAGTGTTACAGTGATAGGTGTGGGGTATATCAGTATTACAGTGAGTGGTGTGGGGTATATCAGTGTTACAGTGAGGTGTGTGTGGTATATCAGTGTTACAGTGAGGGATGTGGGGTATATCAGTGTTACAGTGAGGGGTGTGGGGTATATCAGTATTACAGTGAGGGATGTGGGGTATATCAGTGTTACAGTGAGGGGTGTGGGGTATATCAGTGTTGCAGTGAGGGATGTGGGGTACATCAGTGTTACAGTGAGGGGTGTGGGGTATATCAGTATTACAGTGAGGGGTGTGGGGTATATCGGTGTTACAGTGAGGAGTGTGGGGTATATCAGTGTTACAGTGAGGGGTGTGGGGTATATCAGTGTTACAGTGAGGGGTTTAGTGTGTATCGGTGTTACAGTGAGGGGTGTGGGGTGTATCAGTTTTACAGTGAGGGGTGTGGGGTATAACAGTGTTACAGTGAGGGGTGTGAGGTATATCAGTGTTACAGTGAGGGGTGTGTGGGGTATATCAGTGTTACAGTGAGGGGTGTGGGGTATATCAGTGTTACAGTGAGGGGTGTGGGGTATATCAGTGTTACAGTGAGGGGTGTGGGGTATATCAGTTTTACAGTGAGGGGTGTGGGGTATATCAGTGTTACAGTGAGTGGTGTAGTGTGTATCGGTGTTACAGTGTGGGGTGTGGGTAATATCAGTGTTACAGTGAGGGATGTGGGGTATATCAGTGTTACAGTGAGAGGTGTGGGGTATATCAGTGTTACACTGAGAGGTGTGGAGTATATCAGTGTTACAGTGAGGGGTGTGAAGTATATCAGTGTTACAGTGAGGGATGTGGCGTATATCAGTGTTTCAGTGAGGGGTGTGGGGTATATCAGTGTTACAGTGAGAGGTGTGGGGTATATCAGTGTTACAGTGAGGGGTGTGTGGTATATCAGTGTTACAGTGAGGGATGTGGGGTATATCAGTGTTACAGTGAGGGGTGTGGGGTATATCAGTGTTACAGTGAGGGATGTGGGGTATATCAGTGTTACAGTGAGGGGTGTGGGGTATATCAGTGTTACAGTGAGGGATGTGGGGTATATCAGTGTTACAGTGAGGGGTGTGGGATATATCAGTGTTACAGTGAGGGATGTGGAGTATATCAGTGCTACAGTGAGGGGTGTGGGGTATATCAGTATTACAGTGAGGGGTGTGGGGTATATCAGTATTACAGTGAGGGGTGTGGGGTATATCAGTGTTACAGTGAGGGGTGTGGGGTATATCAGTGTTACAGTGAGGGGTGTGGAGTATATCAGTGTTACAGTGAGGGGTGTGGTGTATATCAGTGTTACAGTGAGGGATGTGGGGTATATCAGTGTTTCAGTGAGGGGTGTGGGGTATATCAGTGTTACAGTGAGAGGTGTGGGGTATATCAGTGTTACAGTGAGGGGTATATCGGTGTTACAGTGAGGGGTGTGGGGTATATCAGTGTTACAGTGATGGGTGTGGGTTATATCGGTGTTACAGTGAGGGGTGTGGGGTATATCGGTGTTGCAGTGAGGGGTGTGGGGTATATCGGTGTTACAGTGAGGGATGTGGGGTATATCAGTGTTACAGTGAGGGGTGTGGCGTATATCAGTGTTACAGTGAGGGATGTGGGGTATATCAGTGTTACAGTGATAGGTGTGGGGTATATCAGTATTACAGTGAGTGGTGTGGGGTATATCAGTGTTACAGTGAGGGGTGTGTGGTATATCAGTGTTACAGTGAGGGATGTGGGGTATATCAGTGTTACAGTGAGGGGTGTGGGGTATATCAGTGTTACAGTGAGGGATGTGGGGTATATCAGTGTTACAGTGAGGGGTGTGGGGTATATCTGTGTTACAGTGAGGGGTGTGGGGTATATCAGTGTTACAGTGAGAGGTGTGGGGTATATCAGTGTTACAGTGAGGGATGTGGGGTATATCAGTGTTACAGTGAGGGGTGTGGGGTATATCAGTGTTACAGTGAGGGGTGTGGAGTATATCAGTATTACAGTGAGGGGTGTGGGGTATATCAGTGTAACAGTGAAGGGTGTGGGGTATATCAGTGTTACAGTGAGGGGTGTGGGATATATCTGTGTTACAGTGAGGGGTGTGGGGTATATCAGTGTTACAGTGAGGGATGTGGAGTATATCAGTGTTACCGTGACGGGTGTGGTGTATATCAGTGTTACAGTGAGGGGTGTGGGGTATATCAGTATTACAGTGAGGGGTGTGGAGTATATCAGTGTTACAGTGAGGGGTGTGGAGTATATCAGTGTTACAGTGAGGGATGTGGAGTATATCAGTGTTACCGTGACGGGTGTGGGGTATATCAGTGTTACAGTGAAGGGTGTGGGGTATATCAGTATTACAGTGAGTGGTGTGGGGTATATCAGTGTTACAGTGAGGGATGTGGGGTATATCAGTGTTACAGTGAGGGGTGTGGGGTATATCAGTGTTACAGTGAGGGATGTGGGGTATATCAGTGTTACAGTGAGGGGTGTGGGGTATATCAGTGTTACAGTGAGGGATGTGGGGTATATCAGTGTTACAGTGAGGGGTGTGGGGTATATCAGTGTTACAGTGAGGGATGTGGGGTATACCAGTGTTACAGTGAGGGGTGTGGGGTATATCAGTATTACAGTGAGGGGTGTGGGGTATATCAGTGTTACAGTGAGGGGTGTGGGGTATATCAGTGTTACAGTGAGGGGTGTGGGGTATATCATTGTTACAGTGAGGGGTGTGGAGTATATCAGTGTTACAGTGAGGGGTGTGGAGTATATCAGTGTTACAGTGAGGGATGTGGAGTATATCAGTGTTACCGTGACGGGTGTGGGGTATATCAGTGTTACAGTGAAGGGTGTGGGGTATATCAGTGTTACAGTGAAGGGTGTGGGGTATATCAGTATTACAGTGAGTGGTGTGGGGTATATCAGTGTTACAGTGAGGGGTGTGTGGTATATCAGTGTTACAGTGAGGGATGTGGGGTATATCAGTGTTACAGTGAGGGGTGTGGGGTATATCAGTGTTACAGTGAGGGATGTGGGGTATATCAGTGTTACAGTGAGGGGTGTGGGGTATATCAGTGTTACAGTGAGGGATGTGGGGTATATCAGTGTTACAGTGAGGGGTGTGGGGTATATCAGTGTTACAGTGAGGGATGTGGGGTATACCAGTGTTACAGTGAGGGGTGTGGGGTATATCAGTATTACAGTGAGGGGTGTGGGGTATATCAGTGTTACAGTGAGGGGTGTGGGGTATATCAGTGTTACAGTGAGGGGTGTGGGGTATATCATTGTTACAGTGAGGGGTGTGGAGTATATCAGTGTTACAGTGAGGGGTGTGGTGTATATCAGTGTTACAGTGAGGGATGTGGGGTATATCAGTGTTTCAGTGAGGTGTGTGGGGTATATCAGTGTTACAGTGAGAGGTGTGGGGTATATCAGTGTTACAGTGAGGGGTGTGGGGTATATCGGTGTTACAGTGAGGGGTGTGGGGTATATCAGTGTTACAGTGATGGGTGTGGGGTATATCGGTGTTACAGTGAGGGGTGTGGGGTATATCGGTGTTGCAGTGAGGGGTGTGGGGTATATCGGTGTTACAGTGAGGGATGTGGGGTATATCAGTGTTACAGTGAGGGGTGTGGCGTATATCAGTGTTACAGTGAGGGATGTGGGGTATATCAGTGTTACAGTGATAGGTGTGGGGTATATCAGTATTACAGTGAGTGGTGTGGGGTATATCAGTGTTACAGTGAGGGGTGTGTGGTATATCAGTGTTACAGTGAGGGATGTGGGGTATATCAGTGTTACAGTGAGGGGTGTGGGGTATATCAGTATTACAGTGAGGGATGTGGGGTATATCAGTGTTACAGTGAGGGGTGTGAGGTATATCAGTGTTACAGTGAGGGGTGTGTGGGGTATATCAGTGTTACAGTGAGGGGTGTGGGGTATATCAGTGTTACAGTGAGGGGTGTGAGGTATATCAGTGTTACAGTGAGGGGTGTGTGGGGTATATCAGTGTTACAGTGAGGGGTGTGGGGTATATCAGTGTTACAGTGAGGGGTGTGGGGTATATCAGTGTTACAGTGAGGGGTGTGGGGTATATCAGTTTTACAGTGAGGGGTGTGGGGTATATCAGTGTTACAGTGAGTGGTGTAGTGTGTATCGGTGTTACAGTGTGGGGTGTGGGTAATATCAGTGTTACAGTGAGGGGTGTGGGGTATATCAGTGTTACAGTGAGGGGTGTGGGGTATATCAGTGTTACAGTGAGGGATGTGGGGTATATCAGTGTTACAGTGAGGGGTGTGGGGTATATCAGTATTACAGTGAGGGGTGTGGGGTATATCAGTGTTACAGTGAGGGGTGTGAAGTATATCAGTGTTACAGTGAGGGATGTGGCGTATATCAGTGTTTCAGTGAGGGGTGTGGGGTATATCAGTGTTACAGTGAGAGGTGTGGGTTATATCAGTGTTACAGTGAGGGGTGTGTGGTATATCAGTGTTACAGTGAGGGATGTGGGGTATATCAGTGTTACAGTGAGGGGTGTGGGGTATATCAGTGTTACAGTGAGGGATGTGGGGTATATCAGTGTTACAGTGAGGGGTGTGGGGTATATCAGTGTTACAGTGAGGGGTGTGGGTTATATCAGTGTTACAGTGAGGGGTGTGGAGTATATCAGTGTTACAGTGAGGGGTGTGGTGTATATCAGTGTTTCAGTGAGGGGTGTGGGGTATATCAGTGTTACAGTGAGAGGTGTGGGGTATATCAGTGTTACAGTGAGGGGTATATCGGTGTTACAGTGAGGGGTGTGGGGTATATTAGTGTTACAGTGATGGGTGTGGGTTATATCGGTGTTACAGTGAGGGGTGTGGGGTATATCGGTGTTGCAGTGAGGGGTGTGGGGTATATCGGTGTTACAGTGAGGGATGTGGGGTATATCAGTGTTACAGTGAGGGGTGTGGCGTATATCAGTGTTACAGTGAGGGATGTGGGGTATATCAGTGTTACAGTGATAGGTGTGGGGTATATCAGTATTACAGTGAGTGGTGTGGGGTATATCAGTGTTACAGTGAGGGGTGTGTGGTATATCAGTGTTACAGTGAGGGATGTGGGGTATATCAGTGTTACAGTGAGGGGTGCAGGGTATATCAGTGTTACAGTGAGGGATGTGGGGTATATCAGTGTTACAGTGAGGGGTGTGGGGTATATCAGTGTTACAGTGAGGGATGTGGGGTATATCAGTGTTACAGTGAGGGGTGTGGGGTATATCAGTGTTACAGTGAGGGATGTGGGGTATATCAGTGTTACAGTGAGGGGTGTGGGGTATATCAGTATTACAGTGTGGGGTGTGGGTTATATCAGTGTTACAGTGAGGGGTGTGGGGTATATCAGTGTTACAGTGAGGGGTATGGGGTATATCAGTGTTACAGTGAGGGATGTGGGGTATATCAGTGTTACAGTGAGGGGTGTGGAGTATATCAGTGTTACAGTGAGGGATGTGGCGTATATCAGTGTTTCAGTGAGGGGTGTGGGGTATATCAGTGTTACAGTGAGAGGTGTGGGGTATATCAGTGTTACAGTGAGGGGTGTGGGGTATATCGGTGTTACAGTGAGGGGTGTGGGGTATATCGGTGTTACAGTGAGGGATGTGGGGTATATCAGTATTACAGTGAGGGGTGTGGGGTATATCAGTGTTACAGTGAGGGGTGTGAAGTATATCAGTGTTACAGTGAGGGATGTGGCGTATATCAGTGTTTCAGTGAGGGGTGTGGGGTATATCAGTGTTACAGTGAGAGGTGTGGGTTATATCAGTGTTACAGTGAGGGGTGTGTGGTATATCAGTGTTACAGTGAGGGATGTGGGGTATATCAGTGTTACAGTGAGGGGTGTGGGGTATATCAGTGTTACAGTGAGGGATGTGGGGTATATCAGTGTTACAGTGAGGGGTGTGGGGTATATCAGTGTTACAGTGATAGGTGTGGGGTATATCAGTATTACAGTGAGTGGTGTGGGGTATATCAGTGTTACAGTGAGGGGTGTGTGGTATATCAGTGTTACAGTGAGGGATGTGGGGTATATCAGTGTTACAGTGAGGGGTGTGGGGTATATCAGTGTTACAGTGAGGGATGTGGGGTATATCAGTGTTACAGTGAGGGGTGTGGGGTATATCAGTGTTACAGTGAGGGATGTGGGGTATATCAGTGTTACAGTGAGGGGTGTGGGGTATATCAGTGTTACAGTGAGGGATGTGGGGTATATCAGTGTTACAGTGAGGGATGTGGGGTATATCAGTATTACAGTGAGGGGTGTGGGGTATATCGGTGTTACAGTGAGGAGTGTGGGGTATATCAGTGTTACAGTGAGGGGTGTGGGGTATATCAGTGTTACAGTGAGGGGTTTAGTGTGTATCGGTGTTACAGTGAGGGGTGTGGGGTATATCAGTTTTACAGTGAGGGGTGTGGGGTATATCAGTGTTACAGTGAGGGGTGTGGGGTATATCAGTTTTACAGTGAGGGGTGTGGGGTATATCAGTGTTACAGTGAGTGGTGTAGTGTGTATCGGTGTTACAGTGTGGGGTGTGGGTTATATCAGTGTTACAGTGAGGGGTGTGGGGTATATCAGTGTTACAGTGAGGGGTGTGGGGTATATCGGTGTTACAGTGAGGGGTGTGGGGTATATCGGTGTTACAGTGAGGGATGTGGGGTATATCGGTGTTACAGTGAGGGGTGTGGGGTATATCGGTGTTACAGTGAGGGGTGTGGGGTATATCGGTGTTACAGTGAGGGATGTGGGGTATATCAGTGTTACAGTGAGGGGTGTGGGGTATATCAGTGTTACAGTGAGGGATGTGGGGTATATCAGCGTTACAGTGAGGGGTGTGGGGTATATCAGTATTACAGTGAGGGGTGTGGGGTATATCGGTGTTACAGTGAGGAGTGTGGGGTATATCAGTGTTACAGTGAGGGGTGTGGGGTATATCAGTGTTACAGTGAGGGGTTTAGTGTGTATCAGTGTTACAGTGAGGGGTGTGGGGTATATCAGTGTTACAGTGAGGGATGTGGAGTATATCAGTGTTACAGTGAGTGGTGTGGGGTATATCAGTGTTACAGTGAGGGATGTGGGGTATATCAGTGTTACAGTGAGGGGTGTGGGGTATATCAGTGTTACAGTGAGGGATGTGGGGTATATCAGTGTTACAGTGAGGGGTGTGGGGTATATCAGTATTAAAGTGAGGGGTGTGGGGTATATCAGTGTTACAGTGAGGGGTGTGGGGTATATCGGTGTTACAGTGAGGAGTGTGGGGTATATCAGTGTTACAGTGAGGGGTGTGGGGTATATCAGTGTTACAGTGAGGGGTTTAGTGTGTATCGGTGTTACAGTGAGGGGTGTGGGGTATATCAGTTTTACAGTGAGGGGTGTGGGGTATATCAGTGTTACAGTGAGGGGTGTGGGGTATATCAGTGTTACAGTGAGTGGTGTAGTGTGTATCGGTGTTACAGTGTGGGGTGTGGGTTATATCAGTGTTACAGTGAGGGGTGTGGGGTATATCAGTGTTACAGTGAGGGGTATGGGGTATATCAGTGTTACAGTGAGGGATGTGGGGTATATCAGTGTTACAGTGAGGGGTGTGGAGTATATCAGTGTTACAGTGAGGGATGTGGCGTATATCAGTGTTTCAGTGAGGGGTGTGGGGTATATCAGTGTTACAGTGAGAGGTGTGGGGTATATCAGTGTTACAGTGAGTGGTGTGGGGTATATCGGTGTTACAGTGAGGGGTGTGGGGTATATCGGTGTTACAGTGAGGGATGTGGGGTATATCGGTGTTACAGTGAGGGGTGTGGGGTATATCGGTGTTACAGTGAGGGGTGTGGGGTATATCGGTGTTACAGTGAGGGGTGTGGGGTATATCAGTGTTACAGTGAGGGGTGTGGGGTATATCAGTGTTACAGTGAGGGGTGTGGAGTATATCTGTGTTACAGTGAGGGGTGTGGTGTATATCAGTGTTACAGTGAGGGATGTGGGGTATATCAGTGTTTCAGTGAGGCGTGTGGGGTATAACAGTGTTACAGTGAGAGGTGTGGGGTATATCAGTGTTACAGTGAGTGGTGTGGTGTATATCGGTGTTACAGTGAGGGGTGTGGGGTATATCGGTGTTACAGTGAGGGGTGTGGGGTATATCGGTGTTACAGTGAGGGATGTGGGGTATATCTGTGTTACAGTGAGGGGTGTGGGGTATATCAGTGTTACAGTGAGGGATGTGGGGTATATCAGTGTTACAGTGAGGGGTGTGGGGTATATCAGTATTACAGTGAGTGGTGTGGGGTATATCAGTGTTACAGTGAGGGGTGTGTGGTATATCAGTGTTACAGTGAGGGATGTGGGGTATATCAGTGTTACAGTGAGGGTTGTGGGGTATATCAGTGTTACAGTGAGGGGTGTGGGGTATATCAGTGTGACAGTGAGGGGTGTGGGGTATATCAGTGTTACAGTGAGGGGTGTGGGGTATATCAGTGTTACAGTGAGGGGTGTGGGGTATATCAGTGTTACAGTGAGGAGTGTGGGGTATATCAGTGTTACAGTGAGGGGTGTGGGGTATATCAGTGTTACAGTGAGGGGTGTGGGGTATATCAGTGTTACAGTGAGGGATGTGGGGTATATCAGTGTTACAGTGAGGGGTGTGAGGTATATCAGTGTTACAGTGAGGGATGTGGGGTATATCAGTGTTACAGTGAGGGGTGTGGGGTATATCAGTGTCACAGTGAGGGATGTGGGGTATATCAGCGTTACAGTGAGGGGTGTGGGGTATATCAGTATTACAGTGAGGGGTGTGGGGTATATCGGTGTTACAGTGAGGAGTGTGGGGTATATCAGTGTTACAGTGAGGGGTGTGGGGTATATCAGTGTTACAGTGAGGGGTTTAGTGTGTATCGGTGTTACAGTGAGGGGTGTGGGGTATATCAGTGTTACAGTGAGGGGTGTGGGGTATATCAGTGTTACAGTGAGGGGTGTGGGGTATATCATTGTTACAGTGAGGGGTGTGGAGTATATCTGTGTTACAGTGAGGGGTGTGGTGTATATCAGTGTTACAGTGAGGGATGTGGGGTATATCAGTGTTTCAGTGAGGCGTGTGGGGTATAACAGTGTTACAGTGAGAGGTGTGGGGTATATCAGTGTTACAGTGAGGGGTGTGGGGTATATCGGTGTTACAGTGAGGGGTGTGGGGTATATCGGTGTTACAGTGAGGGGTGTGGGGTATATCGGTGTTACAGTGAGGGGTGTGGTGTATATCGGTGTTACAGTGAGGGGTGTGGGGTATATCGGTGTTACAGTGAGGGATGTGGGGTATATCAGTGTTACAGTGAGGGGTGTGGCGTATATCAGTGTTACAGTGAGGGATGTGGGGTATATCAGTGTTACAGTGATAGGTGTGGGGTATATCAGTATCACAGTGAGTGGTGTGGGGTATATCAGTGTTACAGTGAGGGGTGTGTGGTATATCAGTGTTACAGTGAGGGATGTGGGGTATATCAGTGTTACAGTGAGGGGTGTGGGGTATATCAGTGTTACAGTGAGGGATGTGGGGTATATCAGTGTTACAGTGAGGGGTGTGGGGTATATCAGTGTTACAGTGAGGGATGTGGGGTATATCAGTGTTACAGTGAGGGGTGTGGGGTATATCAGTGTTACAGTGAGGGATGTGGGGTATATCAGCGTTACAGTGAGGGGTGTGTGGTATATCAGTATTACAGTGAGGGGTGTGGGGTATATCGGTGTTACAGTGAGGAGTGTGGGGGATATCAGTGTTACAGTGAGGGGTGTGGGGTATATCAGTGTTACAGTGAGGGGTTTAGTGTGTATCGGTGTTACAGTGAGGGGTGTGGGGTATATCAGTTTTACAGTGATGGGTGTGGGGTATATCAGTGTTACAGTGAGTGGTGTGGGGTATATCAGTGTTACAGTGAGGGATGTGGGGTATATCAGTGTTACAGTGAGGGGTGTGGGGTATATCAGTATTACAGTGAGGGGTGTGGGGTATATCAGTGTTACAGTGAGGGGTGTGGAGTATATCAGTGTTACAGTGAGGGATGTGGCGTATATCAGTGTTTCAGTGAGGGGTGAGGGGTATATCAGTGTTACAGTGAGAGGTGTGGGGTATATCAGTGTTACAGTGAGGGGTGTGGGGTATATCGGTGTTACAGTGAGGGGTGTGGGGTATATCGGTGTTGCAGTGAGGGATGTGGGGTATATCTGTGTTACAGTGAGGGGTGTGGGGTATATCAGTGTTACAGTGAGGGATGTGGGGTATATCAGTGTTACAGTGAGGGGTGTGGGGTATATCAGTATTACAGTGAGTGGTGTGGGGTATATCAGTGTTACAGTGAGGGGTGTGTGGTATATCAGTGTTACAGTGAGGGATGTGGGGTATATCAGTGTTACAGTGAGGGGTGTGGGGTATATCAGTGTTACAGTGAGGGGTGTGGGGTATATCATTGTTACAGTGAGGGGTGTGGGGTATATCAGTGTTACAGTGAGGGGTGTGGGGTATATCAGTGTTTTACAGTGAGGGGTGTGGGGTATATCAGTGTTGCAGTGAGGGGTGTGGGGTATATCAGTGTTACAGTGAGTGGTGTGGAGTATATCAGTGTTACAGTGAGGGGTGTGGGATATATCAGTGTTACAGTGAGAGGTGTGGGGTATATCGGTGTTACAGTGAGGGGTGTGGGGTATATCTGTGTTACAGTGAGGGGTGTGGGGTATATCAGTGTTACAGTGAGAGGTGTGGGGTATATCAGTGTTACAGTGAGGGATGTGGGGTATATCAGTGTTACAGTGAGGGGTGTGGGGTATATCAGTGTTACAGTGAGGGGTGTGGAGTATATCAGTATTACAGTGAGGGGTGTGGGGTATATCAGTGTAACAGTGAGGGGTGTGGGGTATATCATTGTTACAGTGAGGGGTGTGGAGTATATCTGTGTTACAGTGAGGGGTGTGGTGTATATCAGTGTTACAGTGAGGGATGTGGGGTATATCAGTGTTTCAGTGAGGCGTGTGGGGTATAACAGTGTTACAGTGAGAGGTGTGGGGTATATCAGTGTTACAGTGAGGGGTGTGGGGTATATCGGTGTTACAGTGAGGGGTGTGGGGTATATCAGTGTTACAGTGAGGGGTGTGGGGTATATCGGTGTTACAGTGAGGGGTGTGGTGTATATCGGTGTTACAGTGATGGGTGTGGGGTATATCGGTGTTACAGTGAGGGATGTGGGGTATATCAGTGTTACAGTGAGGCGTGTGGCGTATATCAGTGTTACAGTGAGGGATGTGGGGTATATCAGTGTTACAGTGATAGGTGTGGGGTATATCAGTATTACAGTGAGTGGTGTGGGGTATATCAGTGTTATTGTGAGGGGTGTGTGGTATATCAGTGTTACAGTGAGGGATGTGGGGTATATCAGTGTTACAGTGAGGGGTGTGGGGTATATCAGTGTTACAGTGAGGGGTGTGGGGTATATCAGTGTTACAGTGAGGGATGTGGGGTATATCAGCGTTACAGTGAGGGGTGTGGGGTATATCAGTATTACAGTGAGGGGTGTGGGGTATATCGGTGTTACAGTGAGGAGTGTGGGGTATATCAGTGTTACAGTGAGGGGTATGGGGTATATCAGTGTTACAGTGAGGGGTTGAGTGTGTTTCGGTGTTACAGTGAGGGGTGTGGGGTATATCAGTTTTACAGTGATGGGTGTGGGGTATATCAGTGTTACAGTGAGGGGTGTGGGGTATATCAGTTTTACAGTGAGGTGTGTGGGGTATATCAGTGTTACAGTGAGTGGTGTAGTGTGTATCGGTGTTACAGTGTGGGGTGTGGGTTATATCAGTGTTACAGTGAGGGGTGTGGGGTATATCAGTGTTACAGTGAGTGGTGTGGGGTATATCAGTGTTACAGTGAGGGATGTGGGGTATATCAGTGTTACAGTGAGGGGTGTGGGGTATATCAGTATTACAGTGAGGGGTGTGGGGTATATCAGTGTTACAGTGAGGGGTGTGGAGTATATCAGTGTTACAGTGAGGGATGTGGCGTATATCAGTGTTTCAGTGAGGGGTGAGGGGTATATCAGTGTTACAGTGAGAGGTGTGGGGTATATCAGTGTTACAGTGAGGGGTGTGGGGTATATCGGTGTTACAGTGAGGGGTGTGGGGTATATCGGTGTTACAGTGAGGCGTGTGGGGTATATCGGTGTTACAGTGAGGGGTGTGGGGTATATCGGTGTTACAGTGAGGGGTGTGGGGTATATCGATGTTACAGTGAGGGATGTGGGGTATATTTGTGTTACAGTGAGGGGTGTGGGGTATATCAGTGTTACAGTGAGGGATGTGGGGGATATCAGTGTTACAGTGAGGGGTGTGGGGTATATCAGTATTACAGTGAGTGGTGTGGGGTATATCAGTGTTACAGTGAGGGGTGTGGGGTATATCAGTGTTTCAGTGAGGGGTGTGGGGTATATCAGTGTTACAGTGAGGGGTATGGGGTATATCAGTGTTACAGTGAGGGGTGTGGGGTATATCTGTGTTACAGTGAGGGGTGTGGGGTATATCAGTGTTTCAGTGAGGGGTGTGGGGTATATCAGTGTTACAGTGAGGGGTATGGGGTATATCAGTGTTACAGTGAGGGATGTGGGATATATCAGTGTTACAGTGAGGGGTGTGGGGTATATCAGTGTTACAGTGAGGGATGTGGGGTATATCAGTGTTACAGTGAGGGGTGTGGGGTATATCAGTGTTACAGTGAGGGGTGTCGGGTATTTCAGTATTACAGTGAGGGGTGTGGGGTATATCAGTGTTACAGTGAGGGGTGTGGGGTATATCAGTGTTACAGTGAGTGGTGTGGAGTATATCAGTGTTACAGTGAGGGGTGTGGGATATATCAGTGTTACAGTGAGAGGTGTGGGGTATATCAGTGTTACAGTGAGGGGTGTGGGGTATATCTGTGTTACAGTGAGGGGTGTGGGGTATATCAGTATGTTACAGTGAGGGGTGTGGGGTATATCGGTGTTACAGTGAGGGTGTGGGGTATATCTGTGTTACAGTGAGGGGTGTGGGGTATATCAGTGTTACAGTGAGAGGTGTGGGGTATATCAGTGTTACAGTGAGGGATGTGGGGTATATCAGTGTTACAGTGAGGGTGTGGGGTATATCAGTGTTACAGTGAGGGGTGTGTGGTATATCAGTGTTACAGTGAGGGGTGTGGAGTATATCAGTATTACAGTGAGGGGTGTGGGGTATATCAGTGTAACAGTGAAGGGTGTGGGGTATATCAGTGTTACAGTGAGGGGTGTGGGATATATCTGTGTTACAGTGAGGGGTGTGGGGTATATCAGTGTTACAGTGAGGGATGTGGAGTATTTCACTGTTACAGTGAGGGGTGTGGAGTATATCAGTGTTACAGTGAGGGATGTGGCGTATATCAGTGTTTCAGTGAGGGGTGTGGGGTATATCAGTGTTACAGTGAGAGGTGTGGGGTATATCAGTGTTACAGTGACGGGTGTGTGGTATATCAGTGCTACAGTGAGGGGTGTGGGGTATATCGGTGTTGCAGTGAGGGGTGTGGGGTATATCGGTGTTACAGTGAGGGATGTGGGGTATATCAGTGTTACAGTGAGGGGTGTGGCGTATATCAGTGTTACAGTGAGGGATGTGGGGTATATCAGTGTTACAGTGATAGGTGTGGGGTATATCAGTATTACAGTGAGTGGTGTGGGGTATATCAGTGTTACAGTGAGGGGTGTGTGGTATATCAGTGTTACAGTGAGGGATGTGGGGTATATCAGTGTTACAGTGAGGGGTGTGGGGTATATCAGTGTTACAGTGAGGGATGTGGGGTATATCAGTGTTACACTGAGGGGTGTGGGGTATATCAGTGTTACAGTGAGGGATGTGGGGTATATCAGTGTTACAGTGAGGGGTGTGGGGTATATCAGTGTTACAGTGAGGGATGTGGGGTATATCAGTGTTACAGTGAGGGGTGTGGGGTATATCAGTATTACAGTGAGGGGTGTGGGGTATATCGGTGTTACAGTGAGGAGTGTGGGGTATATCAGTGTTACAGTGAGGGGTGTGGGGTATATCAGTGTTACAGTGAGGGGTTTAGTGTGTATCGGTGTTACAGTGAGGGGTGTGGGTTATATCAGTTTTACAGTGAGGGGTGTGGGGTATATCAGTGTTACAGTGAGGGGTGTGGGGTATATCAGTTTTACAGTGAGGGGTGTGGGGTATATCAGTGTTACAGTGAGTGGTGTAGTGTGTATCGGTGTTACAGTGTGGGGTGTGGGTTATATCAGTGTTACAGTGAGGGGTGTGGGGTATATCAGTGTTACAGTGAGGGGTGTGGGTTATATCAGTGTTACAGTGAGGGATGTGGGGTATATCAGTGTTACAGTGAGGGGTGTGGGGTATATCAGTATTACAGTGAGGGGTGTGGGGTATATCAGTGTTACAGTGAGGGGTGTGGAGTATATCAGTGTTACAGTGAGGGATGTGGCGTATATCAGTGTTTCAGTGAGGGGTGTGGGGTATATCAGTGTTACAGTGAGAGGTGTGGGGTATATCAGTGTTACAGTGACGGGTGTGTGGTATATCAGTGCTACAGTGAGGGATGTGGGGTATATCAGTGTTACAGTGAGGGGTGTGGGGTATATCAGTGTTGCAGTGAGGGATGTGGGGTATATCAGTGTTACAGTGAGGGGTGTGGGGTATATCGGTGTTACAGTGAGGGGTGTGGGGTATATCAGTGTTACAGTGAGGGGTGTGGGGTATATCAGTGTTACAGTGAGGGATGTGGAGTGTATCAGTGCTACAGTGAGGGGTGTGGGGTATATCGGTGTTACAGTGAGGGGTGTGGGGTATATCAGTGTTACAGTGATGGGTGTGGGGTATATCGGTGTTACAGTGAGGGGTGTGGGGTATATCGGTGTTGCAGTGAGGGGTGTGGGGTATATCGGTGTTACAGTGAGGGATGTGGGGTATATCAGTGTTACAGTGAGGGGTGTGGCGTATATCAGTGTTACAGTGAGGGATGTGGGGTATATCAGTGTTACAGTGATAGGTGTGGGGTATATCAGTATTACAGTGAGGGATGTTGTGTATATCAGTGTTACACTGAGGGGTGTGGGGTTTCTCAGTGTTACAGTGAGGGATGTGGGGTATATCAGTGTTACAGTGAGGGGTGTGTGGTATATCAGTGTTACAGTGAGGGATGTGGGGTATATCAGTGTTACAGTGAGGGGTGTGGGGTATATCAGTGTTACAGTGAGTGATGTTGTGTATATCAGTGTTACACTGAGGGGTGTGGGGTATATCAGTGTTACAGTGAGGGATGTGGGGGAGATCAGTGTTACAGTGAGGGGTGTGGGGTATATCAGTGTTACAGTGAGGGATGTGGGGTATATCAGTATTACAGTGAGGGGTGTGGGGTATATCGGTGTTACAGTGAGGAGTGTGGGGTATATCAGTGTTACAGTGAGGGGTGTGGGGTATATCAGTGTTACAGTGAGGGGTGTGGGGTATATCAGTGTTACAGTGAGGGGTGTGGGGTATATCAGTATTACACTGAGGGGTGTGGGGTATATCGGTGTTACAGTGAGGAGTGTGGGGTATATCAGTGTTACAGTGAGGGGTGTGGGGTATATCAGTGTTACAGTGAGGGGTTTAGTGTGTATCGGTGTGACAGTGAGGGGTGTGGGTTATATCAGTTTTACAGTGAGGGGTGTGGGGTATATCAGTGTTACAGTGAGGGGTGTGGGGTATATCAGTTTTACAGTGAGGGGTGTGGGTTATATCAGTGTTACAGTGAGTGGTGTAGTGTGTATCGGTGTTACAGTGTGGGGTGTGGGTTATATCAGTGTTACAGTGAGGGGTGTGGGGTATATCAGTGTTACAGTGAGGGGTGTGGGTTATATCAGTGTTACAGTGAGGGATGTGGGGTATATCAGTGTTACAGTGAGGGGTGTGGGGTATATCAGTATTACAGTGAGGCGTGTGGGGTATATCAGTGTTACAGTGAGGGGTGTGGAGTATATCAGTGTTACAGTGAGGGATGTGGCGCATATCAGTGTTTCAGTGAGGGGTGTGGGGTATATCAGTGTTACAGTGAGGGGTGTGGGGTATATCAGTGTTACAGTGAGAGGTGTGGGTATATCAGTGTTGCAGTGAGGGGTGTGGGGTATATCGGTGTTACAGTGAGGGGTGTGGGGTATATCGGTGTTACAGTGAGGGGTGTGGGGTATATCGGTGTTACAGTGAGGGGTGTGGGGTATATCGGTGTTACAGTGAAGGGTGTGGGGTATATCGGTGTTACAGTGAGGGATGTGGGGTATATCTGTGTTACAGTGAGGGGTGTGGGGTATATCAGTGTTACAGTGAGGGATGTGGGGTATATCAGTGTTACAGTGAGGGGTGTGGGGTATATCAGTATTACAGTGAGTGGTGTCGGGTATATCAGTGTTACAGTGAGGGGTGTGTGGTATATCAGTGTTACAGTGAGGGATGTGGGGTATATCAGTGTTGCAGTGAGGGGTGTGGGGTATATCAGTGTTACAGTGAGGGATGTGGGGTATATCAGTGTTACAGTGAGGGGTGTGGGGTATATCAGTGTTACAGTGAGGGATGTGGGGTATATCAGTGTTACAGTGAGGGATGTGGGGTATATCAGTGTTACAGTGAGGGGTGTGGGGTATATCAGTGTTACAGTGAGAGGTGTGGGTTATATCGGTGTTACAGTGAGGGGTGTGGGGTATATCAGTGTTACAGTGAGGGGTGTGGGGTATATCAGTGTTACAGTGAGGGGTGTGGGGTATATCAGTGTTACAGTGAGGGGTGTGGGGTATATGAGATGTGTATCCTCTATGACTCGAGCCCCATAATCCAGGTCCACACTCCCCAGTGCCAGTACTGAGGGAGCCTCGCACTGTCGGAGGGGCAGTTCTGAGGGAGTGTCGGACTGTTGGAGGGGCAGTACTGAGGGAGTGCCGCACTGCGCTGTCGGAGGGGCAGTACTGAGGGAGCCATTGTAAATCTCAACAATTGTAATTAAATGCTGTTTAGACGGCACAGTCATTTATTGAGAATTTTGTACATGAACAACAATACCAGGAATCTGAGTGTAGATGTAAGGTGTAGGATTGAAGATCAGTTCCGTTACTCATGAGATTAAGGCCATATTGAATTCTACATAATCAGTCATTCATCATATTGCACTGAACTCAAAAACTTAACGACATCCATTTCAACAGAAAACAAATCTTCTAGCTCTCGTCTCCCCCATCAGTGGGAACATCCTCTCTGCATCCACCTTGTCGAGCCCCCCTCATAATCTGATACCTTTCGATAAGATCACCTCTCATTCTTCTGAACTCCAATGAGTAGAGGCCCAACCTCCTCAACCTTTCCTCATAAGTCAACCCCCTCATCCCCGGAATCAACCGAGTGAACCTTCTCTGAACTGCCTCCAAAGCAAAGTGTGTCCTTTGGTAAATACGGAGAGCAAAACTGTGCACGCAGTACTCCAGGTGTGGCCTCACCAATACCCTGTGTAACTGGAGCAAGACTTCCCTGCTTTTATACTCCATCCCCCTTTGCAATAAAGGCCAAGATACCATTGGCCCTTCCTGATCACTTGCTGTACCTGCACACTGTCCTGCAAAAGCTTCTATAGATATGTGAAGAGAAAAAGATTAGTGAAGACAAATGTAGGTCCCTTGCAGTCGGACTCAGGTGAATGTATAATGGGGGAACAAAGAAATGGCAGACCAGTTGAACAAATACTTTGGTATTTCTTCACGAAGGAAGACACAAATAACCTTCCGGAAATACTAGGGGACCGAGGGTCTCGTGAGAAGGAGGAACTGAAGGAAATCCTTATTAGGCAGGAAATTGTGTTGGGGAAATTGATGGGATTGAAGGCCGATAAATCCCCGGGGCCTGATAGTCTGCATCCCAGAGTACTTCACGAAGTGGCCCTCGAAATAGTGGATGCATTGGTGATCATTTTCCAACTGTCTTATCGACTCTGGATCAGTTCCTATGGACTGGAGAGTAGCTAATGTCACACCACTGTTTAAAAAAAGGAGGGAAGAGAGAAAACGGGTAATTATAGACCAGTTGGCCAGGCCCTCAAATCCACCACCGAGCTCGTGGTCTACAGGGCTGTAGTGATACCCCGCCCTCCTGTATGGCTCAGAGACACGGACCGTGTACAGTAGACACCTCACCCCCAGCTCATGGTCTACAGGGCTGTAGTGATACCCGCCCTCCTGTGTGGCCCAGAGACACGGACCGTGTACAGTAGGTATCTCACCCCCAGCTCATGGTCTACAGGGCTGTAGTGATACCCGCCCTCCTGTATGGCTCAGAGACATGGACCATGTACAGTAGACACCTCACCCCCAGCTCATGGTCTGCAGGGCTGTAGTAATACCCGCCCTCCTGTATGGCCCAGAGACACGGACCGTGTACAGTAGACACCTCACCCCCAGCTCATGGTCTACAGGGCTGTAGTGATACCCGCCCTCCTGTATGGCTCAGAGACACGGACCGTGTACAGTAGGTATCTCACCCCCAGCTCATGGTCTACGGGGCTGTAGTGATACCCGCCCTCCTGTATGGCTCAGAGACACGGACCGTGTACAGTAGGTATCTCACCCCCAGCTCATGGTCTACAGGGCTGTAGTGATACCCGCCCTCCTGTATGGCTCAGAGACACGGACCGTGTACAGTAGGTACCTCACCCCCAGCTCATGGTCTACAGGGCTGTAGTGATACCCGCCCTCCTGTGTGGCCCAGAGACACGGACCATGTACAGTAGACACCTCACCCCCAGCTCATGGTCTACAGGGCTGTAGTGATACCCGCCCTCCTGTATGGCTCAGAGACACGGACCGTGTACAGTAGGTATCTCACCCCCAGCTCATGGTCTACAGGGCTGTAGTGATACCCGCCCTCCTGTGTGGCCCAGAGACACGGACCATGTACAGTAGACACCTCACCCCCAGCTCATGGTCTACAGGGCTGTAGTGATACCCGCCCTCCTGTATGGCTCAGAGACACGGACCGTGTACAGTAGACACCTCACCCCCAGCTCATGGTCTACAGGGCTGTAGTGATACCCGCCCTCCTGTATGGCTCAGAGACACGGACCGTGTACAGTAGACACCTCAAGTCGCTGGAGAAATACCACCAACGCTGTCTCCGCGAGATCCTGCAAATCCCTTGGGGGAGGACAGACGCACCAACGTTAGCGTCCTCGACCAGGCCCAACATCCCCAGCATCCAAGCACTGACCACACACTCGACCAGCTCCGCTGGGCAGGGCCACATTGTCCGCATGTCCCCCCCAGACACCAGACTCCCCAAAGCAAATGTTTTATGCGGAGCTCCTTCGTGGTAAACGAGGCAAAGAAGGACAGCGGATACGTCATAAAGACACCCTCAAAGCCTCCCTGGTGAAGTGCGACATCACCACTGACACCTGGGAGACCCTGGCCCAAAGACCAGACCGCCCCGAGGTGGAGAAAGTGCACCCGGGAGGGCGCTGAGCACCTCGAGTCTCAACGCAAAGAGCGTGAAGGGGCCAAGCGCAGGCAGCGGAAGGAGCGCGCGGCAAACCAATTCCACCCACCCCTTCCCTCGACCAATATCTGGCCCGTCTGTCACGGGGTGGGTGGCTCTCGTATCGGACCAAAGAACTCACTTTGGGAGTTGAAATGTCTGTAAGCTTGTAATGTTTGCAGCGCCACACTGTGGATGTGGACGTATTGTGTACTGCAAGTGCGTAGTTAATCATTCAACAGAACTCGGCAGTTTTCGGAGTCTTCCGAGAGAGCTGCCTCCATATTAGGAGCTGTGCGTGCTGTGCTCTGTGAAGATATCACAGTTGGCGACTGAGATGCGATTTTACGGATGATTTCGAGCTAAAATTTTGTTGGTGAAGGATTCAGGCAGCCGACAGAGAGACTGTGGAGGTTTCTGTCTTTGAAAAAAAGCTACAAAATCTGAGGTAAAATACAGCACGTGGTGTGAACAGCTAGAGATTAAAATGGCAGGTGTATTGGGACATTTGGGGGAAATATAGACACGACCGGAAACGTTTTAAAGCGTATGTGGATCGGCGAGAAATGCAAATAACATAATCGAAGTTCCAGACAATGCAGTCCAGAACCAGGCTGTGTTGGAACGTAAGAAAGCGATCTTCTTATCGGAGGCAGGTCCGGCATCATACGAAACCTTTGTAAATCTGCGTGTACCTGACAAGCCAAAGGACACAACGCTTAAAGAGATTTTAACGAGGCTGGAGCAGCCACTATAACCCCAAACCGTTAGAAATTGCCGAAAGCTCTAGTTTCGGGATGCGGAATCAAAAGGCCGATGAAAGTGTCGGTGATGACATCATCGCGCCAAAAAAGCTATCGATGCACTGTGATTTTGGAAACTTTCGAAAGCGAGCATTGCGGGATCGTTTTGTTTGTGGGGTGAAAAATGATCCGATCAGAAGGAAGTTATTGATGACGGATGACTTGACGTTTGAGATTGCTTGTCAGACAGCGAGGTCGATGGGCATGGCCGAACAATATTCCCGAGAATTAAATAATGATTACGGTCATCAGTCAACCGAGGTAACTCACCTGCAGGTTCAAAGTGAAAGATGGGCATGGCCCAAAGTCTCAGAAACTAGAAATTCTACCAGAGCATCGAAGTCGTGCTATAGGTGCCTGGGACAACACGTTGCTCAAAGTTGTCCATACGGGAAGGCAGAGTGTTTCTTCTGCAGAAAGACTGGGCATCTTGCGATGGCATGCCGACTGAAGGGTAAATCAGATTTTAAAGCTATGAGTCCAGCGTTCAAAGCTATGAGTAGAAATCCCAAGAGACTACAGAGCATGGAAGAACAACAACAGGACGAGGCGATGTTAGAGTTACACGTCATCAGGATCACGAGGGTAACGGACAGCGATGCGGAAAGCATCAAAATCCACATAGATGTTGCGCGATTCAAGACACCAACGGAAATTGACACGGGTGCCTCCGTGAGTGTAGTCCCAGAGTCACTGTACCTGGACAAATTGCGTGATTTTCAACTGGAGAAAGCCAAGATCGAGCTGCGAGGCTACTCGGGAGAGAAAATTCCCGTGGTAGGTCGTTTCACCGTACCGGTGAAATATAAAGATCAATTTCAGAACTTGCCTCTAATAGTAGTGAAAAGGAGACAAGTCTGCCTGACTAGGAAGAAATTGGTTGAGCTCACTGAAGCTGGATTGGAGGACGATTTTTCTGTGTGGAAGCGAGATTTTCGTCAACGGATGAGGTTATCAAGCAGTTTCCGAAGGTGTCCTGTGAAACGGGCAGTCCGATCCAAGGCTTCAAGGCCAGTGTCAGGGTACAGAAGGATGCTAGATCGGTTCACTGCAAAGCCCCGTTCCGTACCATATGCACTCAAGGAGAAAGTTGAGCAAGAACTCAAAAGACCAGAGACTGCGAACATTATTTGTAAGATAGATCGATGTAATTGGGCTACGCCCATTGTTGTTGGACCTAAGTCCGATGGTAAGGTAAGATTGTGTGGTGATTATAAAGTAACGGTAAACCAGGTTCTAGAGGGTAATGTCCCCAATACATTGCCGAATATAGAAGATTTGTTCACAACACTGACAGGTGGTCAGATCTTCTCAAAACTGGATCTTACGAATGCCTACTTACAGCTTGAACTAGATGAGGAGTCCAAGTCATGTTTGACTATAAATACTCATCTAGGCCTATATCTATTTAATAGGCTACCATTTGGAGTGTCTCCCACCCCTGCCATATTCCAAGGGGTGGTGAACCAGATTTTGCAAGGTATTGAAGGGGTAGTATGTTATTTGGATGACATACTAATTTCAGCACCAAATAGGCAAATTCATAATAACAAACTGAATGAAGTCCTCAAACGGCTAGAGAAGCACAGGGTACGAGTGTCTGCTCGTAAGTGTGAGTTATTTCAAAACTCAGTGGAGTACTTAGGGTACAGAGTAGACAAAGATGGTTTACATCCAACCATGGAAAAATTGGATGCAATCAGAAATGCACCCACTCCCGGGAATATCACTGAACTTTGTTCATTCTTGGGTCTTTTGAACTATTATGGGGAAGTTCCGACCAAATTTGGCTACAGTATTACATCCACTGAATGAACTTTTGAAAAAACACGTCCAGCGGAAGTGGTGAAAAGAATGCGGTACAGCATTCAAGGAGTGTAAAAGCAAATTGGTAGAGAGCACCATGTTAGTTCACCATGACATATCTAAGGAGATTAAGCTAGCATGTGATCCCTCTCCATATGGAGTTGGGGCAGTAATCTCTCATGTATCACGTAGTGGGGAGGAGAGACCAATTGCTTTTGCTTCACGCACTCTCAGTGCCAGTGAGAGTAATTATGCGCAAATTGAAAGGGAAGCTTTGGCATTCATTTTTGGGGTCAAGAAGTTTCACAAATACTTGTATGGTCGTAAGTTTACCATCATTACGGACCATAAGCCCCGAACAGCAATCCTCCATCCAAAGTCCCCAGTTCCAACATTAGCTGCAGCCCGAACGCAGAGATGGGCTTTGATTTTGTCAGCGTATACATATGATATTGAATACAGACGATCAGCTGATCACAGTAATGCTGATGCTATGGCTAGGTTGCCTTCCCCAGCACAAGTTACACCCGATAGGGAAGAAGTGTTTTATTTTTCATACATTGATGAACTGCCAGTCACAGCTGAAGAGATTGGCAGAGCAAACCAAACGTGACCCAGTGATGTCAAAGGTGTATGAGTATATTGCAAATGGATGGCCAAACCAGGTAACAGACAAAGATACACATCCATTCTTCACTCGCAGGAATGAATTATCAGTCGATAAAGATTGTATCATGTGGGGTGCAAGAGTGGTTATACCAAATAAATTCAGGTCCAAATTATTAGGAGACCTCCATGACCAGCACCTGGGAATGTGCTTGACCAAGAGTTTTGCACGCAGTTATTTATGGTGGCCAGGTCTTGATAAAGATATAGAGTACATCGTGAGTCAGTGTACGACATGTCAATCGGTAAGCAAGCAACCACCACCAGTACCATTCCAGCCATGGAAATGGCTTCCCAGGGTGTGGCAAAGGCTACATATTGATTTTGCCGAGTTAGAAGGACAATTGTTCATTGTGATTGCTAACCACTCGAAGTGAGTTGAGGTGTTTCCAATGTGGAACATAACAACAACTAAAACATTGGACATTTTACGAAAATTATTTTCTGCAGTTGGCCTCCCTGAAGAGATTGTTTCGGATAATGGACCACAATTTCGTTCAGAAGAATTTGCACAATTCACGAGCAAAAATGGTGTGAAACATACCAAGGTTCCACCATACAATCCTGCTTTGAGTGGTGCAGCAGAGCGCACTGTACAAATTGTCAAACGTGTCCTCATAAAACAAATGTTAGATCCAAATCCAAGGAAGCGACAGTTGTCATTGGATCACAAATCGGCTAATTTTTTGATTACATATCGAAATACTCCTCCTACAACTACTGGTAGAACACCAGCAGAGTTGTTTCTCAAATGACAGCCACGAACCAGATTCTCGTTGTTAAAGCCAAATTTGGCACAGTCCGTAGAAGAGACACAATGAAGACAGAAAGAGAATCATGATAGAGGTAGAGTAAAAGAGAGAAGTGTGAAATTAAGTGAGAGTGAAGAACCATCACCATAAATGGTTAAAGTGGTTACCACAAAGAGTGGTGAAAAAAAATTCTCTGGGCTCTGGGGAGGTACCAGCGGATTGGAAAGCAGCTAATGTAACGCCTCTGTTTAAAAAAGGGGGCAGACAAAAGGCAGGTAACTATAGGCCGGTTCGTTTAACATCTGTCGTGGGGAAAATGCTTGAAACTATCATTAAGGAAGAAATAGCGGGACATCTAGATAGGAATAGTGCAATCAAGCAGACGCAACATGGATTCATGAAGGGGAAATCATGTTTAACTAATTTACTGGAATTCTTTGAGGATATCACGAGCATGGTGGATAGAGGTGTACCGATGGATGTGGTGTATTTAGATTTCCAAAAGGCATTCGATAAGGTGCCACTCAAAAGGTTACTGCAGAAGATAAAGGTACGTGGAGTCAGAGGAAATGTATTAGCATGGATAGAGAATTGGCTGGCGAACAGAAAGCAGAGAGTCGGGATAAATGGGTCCTTTTCGGGTTGGAAATCGGTGGTTAGTGGTGTGCCACAGGGATCGGTGCTGGGACCACAACTGTTTACAATATACAGAGATGACCTGGAAGAGGGGACAGAGTGTAGTGTAACAAAATTTGCAGATGACACAAAGATTAGTGGGAAAGCGGGTTGTGTAGAGGACACAGAGAGGCTGCAAAGAGATTTGGATAGGTTAAGCGAATGGGCTAAGGTTTGGCAGATGGAATACAATGTCGGAAAGTGTGAGGTCATCCACCTTGGGGAAAAAAACAGTAAAAGGGAATATTATTTGAATGGGGAGAAATTACAACATGCTGAGGTGCAGAGGGACCTGGGGGTCCTTGTGCATGAATCCCAAAAAGTTAGTTTGCAGGTTCAGCAGGTAATCGGGAAGGCGAATGGGATGTTGGCCTTCATTGCGAGAGGGATGGAGTACAAAAGCAGGGAGGTCCTGCTGCAACTGTGCAGGGTATTGGTGAGGCCGCACCTGGAGTACTGCGTGCAGTTTTGGTCACCTTACTTAAGGAAGGATATACCGGCTTTGGAGGGGGTACAGAGACGATTCACTGGGCTGATTCCGGAGATGAGGGGGTTACCTTATGATGATAGATTGAGTAGACTGGGTCTTTACTCGTTGGGAGTTCAGAAGGATGAGGGGTGATCTTATAGAAACATTTAAAATAATGAAAGGGATAGACAAGATAGAGGCAGAGAGGTTGTTTCCACTGGTCGGGGAGACTAGAACTAGGGGGGGCACAGCCTCAAAATACGGGGGGAGCCAATTTAAAAGCGAGTTGAGAAGGAATTTCTTCTCCCAGAGGGTTGTGAATCTGTGGAATTCTCTGCCCAAGGAAGCAGTTGAGGCCTAGCTCATTGAATGTAGTCAAGTCACAGATAGATAGATGTTTAACCAATAAGGGAATTAAGGGTTACGGGGAGCGGGCGGGTAAGTGGAGCTGAGTCCCACGGCCAGATCAGCCGTGATCTTGTTGAATGGCGGAGCAGGGCTCGAGGGGCGAGATGGCCTCCTCCTGGTCCTGATTCTCATGTTCTTATGTTCTGATATATGAGGTCCTCGCGCATATTTGGTGAAGATGTTTGATAATGGGCAGGTTAGGTTTGTTCATATTGATCATATTTTACCGACAGACATGGAAAGAGTTGAAGGTGGGGATGATTCGATTATTTCTGACTCATCAGAGAGTTTTGATACACCAGTAGCAAATCCTAAATCCAATGTCCAGGAGAGAATCAGAATGAATGTCTGAGTCCGAGTCAGGAAAACAAAGAGCCTGAAGTTGGAGTGAGTTCAAATGAAAATCAAGGAAATGCCGTGGAGGGAAACGTTCCTCAGGATGAGCCTAGAGTGAGTTTAGATTCAACACCATGTTTGGAAGGTTCTGTTCCAGAGCGAAGGTATCCTCTTCGAAACAGGAAACAAGTGGTGAAGTTAAATTTGTAAATATGGAAGAAAAATAAGTTTATATCCTGTGTTATGTCGAAACATGAAAGTATGGATGATGTTGTGATGATTGCTTCTTCATTAAGGAGGGAGAAGTGGAATGGTTTGTAGCGCCACACTCTGGATGTGGACGTATTGTGTACTGCAAGTGCATAGTTAATAATTAAACAGAACTCAGGCAGTTTCCAGAGTCTTCCGAGAGAGCTGCCTCCATGTTAGGAGCTGTGAGTGCTGTGCTCTGTGAATATATCACAGGAGTGGAAGCAATTCTTCCTCGATTCCGAGGGACTGCCCTGACGTCAGCAGTGGGGAAAATGTTGGAATCAATTATTAAAGATGTAATAGCAGCGCATTTGGAAAGCAGTGACAGGATCGGTCCAAGTCAGCATGGATTTATGAAAGGGGAAATCATGCTTGACAAATCTTCTAGAATTTTTTGAGGATGTAACTAGTAGAGTGGACAAGGGAGAACCAGTGGATGTGGTGTATTTGGACTTTCAAAAGGCTTTTGACAAGGTCCCACACAAGAGATTGGTGTGCAAAATTAAAGCACATGGTATTGGGGGTGATGTACTGACGTGGATTGAGAACTGGTTGGCAGACAGGAAGCAGAGAGTCGGGATAAACGGGTCCTTTTCAGAACGGCAGGCAGTGACTAGTGGGGTACCGCAGGGATCAGTGCTGGGCCCCCAGCTATTTACAATATATATTAATGATTTAGGCGAAGGAATTGAGTGTAATATCTCCAAGTTTGCAGATGACACTAAGCTGGGTGGCGGTTTGAGCTGTGAGGAGGATGCTAAGAGGCTGCAGGGTGACTTGGACAGGTTAGGTGAGTGGGCAAATGCATGGCAGATGCAGTATAATGTGGATAAATGTGAGGTGATCCACTTTGGGGGCAAAAACAGGAAGGCAGAATATTATCTGAATGGTGACAGATTAGGAAAAGGGGAGGTGCAACAAGACCTGGGTGTCATGGGACATCAGTCATTGAAAGTTGGCCATGCAGGTACAGCAGGCGGTGAAGAAGGCAAATGGCATGTTGGCCTTCATATCGAGAGGATTTGAGTATAGGAGCAGGGAGGTCTTACTGCAGTTGTACAGGGCCTTGGTGAGGCCACACCTGGAATATTGTGTTCAGTTTTGGTCTCCTAATCTGAGGAAGGACATTCTTGCTATTGAGGGAGTGCAGCTAAGGTTCACCAGACTGGTTCCCGGGATGGCAGGACTGACATATGAAGAAAGACTGGATCGACTGGGCTTATATTCACTGGAGTTTAGAAGGATGAGAGGGGATCTCATAGAAACATATAAAATTCTGACGGGACGGGACAGGTTTAGATGCGGGAAGAATGTTCCCGATGATGGGGAAGTCCAGAACCAGGGCTCACACAGTCTAAGGATAAGGGGTAAGCCATTTAGGACCGAGATGAGGAGAAACTTCTTCACCAGAGAATTGTGAACCTGTGGAATTCTCTACCACAGAAAGTTGTTGGGGGCCAGTTCGTTGGATATATTCAAAAGGGAGTTAGATGTGGGCCTTACGGCTAAAGGGATCAGGGGGGTATGGAGAGAAGGCAGGAGTGGGGTACTGAGGGAATGGTCAGCCATGATCATATTGAATGGTGGGGCAGGCTCGAAGGGCCCAATGGCGGGGAAGGCTCGAAGGGCCTAATGGCGGGGAAGGCTCGAAGGGCCCAATGGCAGGGGGCAGGCTCGAAGGGCCTAATGGCGGGGAAGGCTCGAAGGGCCCAATGGCGGGGAAGGCTCGAAGGGCCCAATGGCAGGGGGCAGGCTCGAAGGGCCTAATGGCGGGGAAGGCTCGAAGGGCCCAATGGCAGGGGGCAGGCTCGAAGGGCCTAATGGCGGGGAAGGCTCGAAGGGCCCAATGGCAGGGGGCAGGCTCGAAGGGCCTAATGGCGGGGAAGGCTCGAAGGGCCTAATGGCAGGGAAGGCTCGAAGGGCCTAATGGCGGGGAAGGCTCGAAGGGCCTAATGGCGGGGAAGGCTCGAAGGGCCTAATGGCGGGGAAGGCTCGAAGGGCCCAATGGTGGGGAAGGCTCGAAGGGCCTAATGGCGGGGAAGGCTCGAAGGGCCCAATGGCAGGGGGCAGGCTCGAAGGGCCTAATGGCGGGGAAGGCTCGAAGGGCCCAATGGCAGGGGGCAGGCTCAAAGGGCCCAATGGCGGGGCATGTTCGAATGGCCCAATGGCGGGGAAGGCTCGAAGGGCCCAATGGCGGGGCATGTTTGAATGGCCCAATGGCGGGGAAGGCTCGAAGGGCCCAATGGCAGGGGGCAGGCTCGAAGGGCCCAATGGTGGGGGGCAGGCTCGAAGGGCCCAATGGCGGGGGGGGGCAGGCTCAAAGGGTCCAATGGCGGGGGGGGCAGGCTCGAAGGGCCCAATGGCGGGGGGGCAGGCTCGAAGGGCCCAATGGCGGGGGGCAGGCTCGAAGGGCCCAATGGCGGGGGGGGGCAGGCTCAAAGGGTCCAATGGCGGGGGGGGCAGGCTCGAAGGGCCCAATGGCGGGGGGCAGGCTCAAAGGGCCCAATGGCGGGGGGCAGGCTCGAAGGGCCCAATGGCGGGGAAGGCTCGAAGGGCCCAATGGCGGGGAAGGCTCGAAGGGCCCAATGGCGGGGCAGGCTCGAAGTGCCCAATGGCGGGGAAGGCTCGAAGGGCCCAATGGCGGGGAAGGCTCGAAGGGCCCAATGGCGGGGAAGGCTCGAAGGGCCCAATGGCGGGGCAGGCTCGAAGGGCCCAATGGCGGGGAAGGCTCGAAGGGCCCAATGGCGGGGCAGGCTCGAAGGGCCCAATGGCGGGGCATGTTCGAATGGCCCAATGGCAGGGGGCAGGCTCGAAGGGCCCAATGGCGGGGAAGGCTCGAAGGGCCCAATGGCGGGGAAGGCTCGAACGGCCCAATGGCGGGGGGCATGTTCGAATGGCCCAATGGCGGGGAAGGCTCGAAGGGCCCAATGGCGGGGGGCAGGCTCGAAGGGCCCAATGGTGCGGGGCAGGCTCGAAGGGCCCAATGGCGGGGGGCATGTTCGAATGGTCCAATGGCGGGGGGGGGCAGGCTCGAAGGGCCCAATGGCCCGCTCCTGCACCTATTGTCTATGTTTCGATGCTGTGCCTGCACACTGTCCCGTGTTGCCTGCTGTACCTGCTACCCCCTTTTCTCTTTTTTTTTGTCTCTTTCTGCGCGCAGGGAGCGGGCGTGATGTCGGTCTACCTGTTCATGAAGCGCTACACCGAGGAGGAGATGTACAGGCCACACCCGGCCCTGTACCGCCCCCGTCTCAGTGACTGCTCTGACTACTCGGGTCAGTTCCTGCACCCGGACATCTGGCAGCAAGGCAGGAGCGCCTCGGACATCTCCAGCGACGTCTCCATCCAGATGAATGAGAGCTTCCCGCCGGCTGTCAAGTGCGAGCGGGGCAGATACTCGACTTCCCCGTGCTAATCGGAGGGGCCCTTGCAATGGCGGACGGTGGAGGAGTCTGTACTGCTAACTCGGGGGGGGGGGGAGGGGTGGGTGGGGGGAGGGCGGGAGGGGTCAAACTGGGCGGGCGGGTGATTAAGGTGCTGCGTTGCCGTGTCCTCGTGCACCGCCGCGGGGCTCGAGGGGCTCTTGGTGATGAATTGGGAGATTTAAGGGACAGAGGGTGGCGGGGAGG
>NW_027254776.1:30000-47500 GCF_044704955.1 Pristiophorus japonicus | reverse complement strand
CCCATCAAACACTCCCAGGGCAGGTACAGGGGGTTAGATACAGAGTAAAGCTCCCTCCACACTGTCCCATCAAACACTCCCAGGGCAGGTACAGGGGGTTAGATACAGAGTAAAGCTCCCTCTACACTGTCCCCATCAAACACTCCCAGGGCAGGTACAGGGGGTTAGATACAGAGTAAAGCTCCCTCTACACTGTCCCATCAAACACTCCCAGGGCAGGTACAGCACGGGTTAGATACAGAGTAAAGCTCCCTCTACACTGTCCCATCAAACACTCCCAGGGCAGGTACAGGGGGTTAGATCCAGAGTAAAGCTCCCTCTACACTGTCCCATCAAACACTCCCAGGGCAGGTACAGGGGGTTAGATACAGAGTAAAGCTCCCTCTGCACTGTCCCATCAAACACTCCCAGGGCAGGTACAGGGGGTTAGATACAGAGTAAAGCTCCCTCTACACTGTCCCATCAAACACTCCCAGGGCAGGTACAGGGGGTTAGGTACAGAGTAAAGCTCCCTCTACACTGTCCCATCAAACACTCCCAGGGCAGGTACAGGGGGTTAGATACAGAGTAAAGCTCCCTCTACACTGTCCCATCAAACACTCCCAGGGCAGGTACAGCACGGGGTTAGATACAGAGTAAAGCTCCCTCTACACTGTCCCATCAAACACTCCCAGGACAGGTACAGGGGGTTAGATACAGAGTAAAGCTCCCTCTACACTGTCCCATCAAACACTCCCAGGGCAGGTACAGCACGAGGTTAGATACAGAGTAAAGCTCCCTCTGCACTGTCCCATCAAACACTCCCAGGGCAGGTACAGGGGGTTAGATACAGAGTAAAGCTCCCTCTACACTGTCCCCATCAAACACTCCCAGGGCAGGTACAGGGGGTTAGATACAGAGTAAAGCTCCCTCTACACTGTCCCCATCAAACACTCCCAGGGCAGGTACAGGTGGTTAGATACAGAGTAAAGCTCCCTCTACACTGTCCCATCAAACACTCCCAGGGCACGTGTTATGTCTTGGATAAAGAGTCAGACTAGATACCACAAGTTCCAACTAAGTGTGACCGTTGTCCTTTATTTCAGATCTGAGAGTGCCTCTCTAGCCTCTGAGGCATCCTTAGATACAGGTGCTCTCAGGGGGGTTGTGGGATCCCTTGGGACTCCAGGGGACATGCCCTCTGGTGGCCAGACATGGTAATTACAGGTTTACATACATAACAACACTCCCCCCCCACCCTCCCAAAGTCAATAGTGTATCTATTTACAAGGTGACTCGATCTGAGGCCTTCCTTTCCCCGGTTGATCGCCTCGGTGCAAATGCTGGTTTTGGTGAGTCGTTTGTTGGGCCCTCGCTGGGCTGCTGGGGGTGATGGGTTCTGCTTTGTGGTCAACCGCAGTCTTGTGTGTGTATGTTGCAGGGCCGAAAAAGGTCGAGTCTGTTGTGGGTTGTTCGGGACAGTCCGTAAATCTGAGTGTGGTTCGGTCCAAGTGTTTCCTGCACGTGAGTCCATTTGCGAGTTTGGCCACAAACACCCGATGGCCCTCTTTGGCCAAAACAGTGCCCGCAATCCACTTGGGACCTTGTCCATAGTTCAACAATAGATGGAATACAATGTGGGAAAGTGTGAGGTCATCCACCTTGGGGGGGGGGAAAACCCAGTAAAAGGGAATATTATTTGAATGGGGAGAAATTACAACATGCTGAGGTGCAGAGGGACCTGGGGGGTCCTTGTGCATGAATCCCCAAAAAGTTAGTTTGCAGGTGCAGCAGGTAATCGGGAAGGCGAATGGGATGTTGGCCTTCATTGCGAGAGGGATGGAGTACAAAAGCAGGGAGGTCCTGCTGCAACTGTACCGGGTATTGGTGAGGCCGCACCTGGAGTACTGCGTGCACAGTTTTGGTCACCTTACTTAAGGAAGGATATACCGGCTTTGGAGGGGGTACAGAGACGATTCACTGGGCTGATTCCGGAGATGAGGGGGTTACCTTATGATGATAGATTGAGTAGACTGGGTCTTTACTCGTTGGGAGTTCAGAAGGATGAGGGGTGATCTTATAGAAACATTTAAAATAATGAAAGGGATAGACAAGATAGAGGCGGAGAGGTTGTTCCCACTGGTCGGGGAGACTAGAACTAGGGGGCACAGCCTCAAAATACGGGGGGAGCCAATTTAAAACCGAGTTGAGAAGGAATTTCTTCTCCCAGAGGGTTGTGAATCTGTGGAATTCTCTGCCCAGGGAAGCAGTTGAGGCCTAGCTCATTGAATGTAGTCAAGTCACAGATAGATAGATGTTTAACCAATAAGGGAATTAAGGGTTACGGGGAGCGGGCGGGTAAGTGGAGCTGAGTCCACGGCCAGATCAGCCGTGGTCTTGTTGAATGGCGGAGCAGGGCTCGAGGGGCTAGATGGCCTCCTCCTGTTCCTAATTCTGATGTTCTTATATGTTCTCAACGCCAATACAGGACCATTTACTTCAATTTCCCGAGACACATTTGCGCGGTCAGGATCTGTGTTCTGTTGAAGCCGCCTGCTCTCTCCCTGTTCGGGTCTGGGAGAGAGCAGGCGGCTTAAGTGCCCTTTGCATGAGCAGTTCAACGGGGAGGGACCCCCGGTGAGCGAGCTGGCTCTTGAGCGGTAACTGAGCAGGGCTTCGGGATCCGCGAGCCTGCAGTGAGCCTCCGGTTTTACCCTTTTCAAGCTCCGCTTGATCGGCTGAACTGCTCGCTCTGCCTGACCGCTGGCTTAAACGGGGCAGACATGGCATGCTTGGCCCCAAATGCGGTAAAGCACGGCCCATTGTCGCACACAAGGGCATCGGGCAGCTGCTGAATATATCTGAACTCATCTCGGCTTAAAGTGGCCACATGTAAAATGGCTGCCCAAGGCATGATGGGAACTCAGTTCGTCAAGCAATGAACTGAGGCTGACCGAACGATGACCTGGTGAGGCCCAGTACCGGGAATGCCTTGGATCACCCGCTTGAGACAAGATAACTACAACGAACCATTGTAGTACCCTGGTGTGGAATGTCCTTAATCAGGGACTCCGCACAGCAGAGCCCCGAGGAACAGAGATAAGGGGGGGGCCTGCCTCACATAATGAGCCCTAGCTGAGAAAAACAGAACATACAGCCCCTGAGGTATCAGGGGAATTCTATTGGGTTAAAGAAACCTATATGTAATCGATAATCGCTCTGATTGGATTGTGTCCAGCCAAAGTGGGCTGAGTAACTGTAACGAACTGTTGTAAAACGTATAAATATCGAGGAATTTCTCTGTTCGGTGGAGTGGAGTGCCTGGAGTTGGACCAGCGGCTCGCTCCCCCGCCGGCGTAATAAAAGCCGTTTTGGCGTTGGAACCGACCCCAGAGTGTCGAGTGGTTTCCTGCAGGAAAACACGCGCGCTAACGCTGAGGGCAGTAAGGGGGTCCTGGCTCATCCAGGTTCGAATCTGTCGGGGCGGCAACAGGCGAGTGCTCACTCTCGAGTGATCCCATTACCTGAGCTAGATCTGCGGGCTGCGCCATCTCCACCCACCCCCCCGTGGTGGGCAGTGGCAGCCTACTGAGAGCATCGGCACCGCTTTCTGTGCCTGGCCTGTGGCGGATGACGGAGTCGTGTGCGGACAACGTGAGCGCCCATCTCTGGACGTGGTACCGATGCGTTGGTATTTATCTCCTTAATTTCCAGAAAAGAGGGATATATGCGGCTTACGGTCGGTTTCCGAGATCAAATTTGAGCCCGAGCAGATATTGATGCATTTTCTTTGCCCCGTAAACACACGCTAACCCTTCTTTCGATCATGCTGTAGGCCCTCTCGGCCTTGGACAGACTTCTGGATGCGTAAGCAACCGGTTGCAATTTCCCAAAGTCGTTGGCTTGTCGCGATACACACCCGACCCCCCCGTAGGGCGACGCGTCACACGCTGGTACCAAACGTTTACATGGGGCGTACAACACAGGCAATTTGTTTGAACATAACAGCTCCCGAGCTTTGTCAACTGCATTTTCTTGGCTTATTACCCCCATACCCACTCATCTCCCGTTACATCGAAACATAGAAACATAGAAAATAGGTGCAGGAGTAGGCCATTCGGCCCTTCTAGCCTGCACCACCATTCAATGAGTTCATGGCTGAACATGCAACTTCAGTACCCCATTCCTGCTTTCTCGCCATACCCCTTGATCCCCCTAGCAGTAAGGACCTCATCTAACTCCCTTTTGAATATATTTAGTGAATTGGCCTCAACAACTTTCTGTGGTGGAGAATTCCACAGGTTCACCACTCTCTGGGTGAAGAAGTTCCTCCTCATCTCGGTCCTAAATGGCTTCCCCCTTATCCTTAGACTGTGTGAGCCCTGGTTCTGGACTTCCCCAACATCGGGAACATTCTTCCTGCATCTAAACCTGTCCAGTCCCGTCAGAATTTTAAACGTTTCTATGAGGTCCCCTCTCATTCTTCTGAACTCCAGTGAATACAGGCCCAGTTGATCCAGTCTTTCTTGATAGGTCAGTCCCGCCATCCCGGGAATCAGTCTGGTGAACCTTCGCTGCACTCTCTCAATAGCAAGAATGTCCTTCCTCAGGTTAGGAGACCAAAACTGTACACAATACTCCAGGTGTGGCCTCACCAAGGTCTTGTACAACTGCAGTAAGACCTCCCTGCTCCTATACTCAAATCCCCTCGCTATGAAGGCCAACATGCCATTTGCCTTCTTCACCGCCTGCTGTACCTGCATGGCCAACTTTCAATGACTGATGTACCATGACACCCAGGTCTCGTTGCACCTCCCCTTTTCCTAATCTGTCACCATTCAGATAATAGTCTGTCTCTCTGTTTTTACCACCAAAGTGGATAACCTCACATTTATCCACATTATACTGCATCTGCCATGCATTTGCCCACTCACCTAACCTGTCCAAGTCACTCTGCAGCCTCATAGCATCCTCCTCGCAGCTCACACCGCCACCCAACTTAGTGTCATCCGCAAATTTGGAGATACTACATTTAATCCCCTCGTCTAAATCATTAATGTACAATGTAAACAGCTGGGGCCCCAGCACAGAACCTTGCGGTACCCCACTAGTCACTGCCTGCCATTCTGAAAAGTCCCCATTTACTCCTACTCTTTGCTTCCTGTCTGACAACCAGTTCTCAATCCACGTCAGCACACTACCCCCCAATCCCATGTGCTCTAACTTTGCACATCAATCTCCTGTGTGGGACCTTGTCGAACGCCTTCTGAAAGTCCAAATACACCACATCCACTGGTTTTCCCTTGTCCACTCTCCTGGAAACATCCTCAAAAAATTCCAGAAGATTTGTCAAGCATGATTTCCCTTTCACAAATCCATGCTGACTTGGACCTCTCATGTCACCTCTTTCCAGATGCGCTGCTATGACATCCTTAATAATTGATTCCATCATTTTACCCACTGCTGAGGTCAGGCTGACCGGTCTATAATTCCCTGTTTTCTCTCTCCCTCCTTTTTTAAAAAGTGGGGTTACATTGGCTACCCTCCACTCCATAGGAACTGATCCAGAGTCAATGGAATGTTGGAAAATGACTGTCAACGCATCCGCTATTTCCAAGGCCACCTCCTTAAGTACTCTGGGATGCAGTCCATCAGGCCCTGGGGATTACGCAGTCGAGAGTGCAGGGGTTTTGAACGGTGTGCTAAGACCCGGCAAGAATGTTACCAAAGTAGTTCAGGAGTCCGAGAAAGGACCGGCGGCTCCGCCACGGTCCGTGGTCTCGGTGCGTTCTCGATTGCCTCCGTCTTCCAGTCGGCGGGCCTGATGCCGTCCGCCGCGATTCTTCTCCCCAGGAGCTCCACTTCAAGCGCCCGGGGGGCGGGTGGGGCAACGCACGTTCGAGCGTCTCAGCCCGAGCCCCACACGGTCAAGCCACACGAGTAAACCTCCAGGTTCTGCAGCTGCCCGGCGGTGTCCCGACCTGCGAAGCGGGCAATCGTCCCGCAAGAGCACGGGGGCGCGCGGGACCGACTGCAGCAAGCTTTCCGCGCCCCTCTGGAATATCGCCGCTGGCCGACCCCAACCCCAAACGGGCATCTGTGGGACGCGAAGAGGCCTTTGTGCGTGTTGGTGCAGGCGAGACCTTTCGAGGACTCCTCCAGCTCCTGCGTCATGTAGGGCCGAGGTCACGTCCAGCGGCGTGAACGTTTTCCCTCCCGCCAGGGTTGCAAACGGGTCGTCTGCCTTTGGTAGTGGGTATTGATCCTGCAGCGAGAAACGATTGATAGTTACTTTGTGATTCTGACGGCGCCGCCTCCCTTTGAGGACTGGAACGGTCGGACTGGCCCGCTCGTTGAACTCGATCGGTGAAATGATGCCCTCTCGGTCCAGCTCGATCTCCACCCGCGCTCTCTCATCGTGTACGGTACCGCTCTCGCCTTGTGATGGATGGGTCGCGCCCCCCGGGATCAAATGGATCTGCACTTTTGCTCCTTGGAACTTCCCGATGCCTGGTTCGAACAGCGAGGGGGACTTGCTTCGCACCTGGGCACACGAGGCGTCGTCTACGGACGAAAGTGCTCGGATGTCGTTCCCAGTTCCCAGCTCCTGCCGAGCAGCGTGGGGCCCTCGCCCGGTACCACCCAGAGTGGTAACTCGTGCACCGCACCGTCGTAGGAGACCTTCACGGCAGCACTGCCGGTTACGGGAATCAGCTCCTTTGCGCGCGTTCTGAGTTTGGTACGAACGGGAGTCAGGACTGGCCTTGAAGCCTCAGAAACATAGAAACATAGAAAATAGGTGCAGGAGCAGGCCATTCGGCCCCTCTAGCCTGCACCGCCATTCAATGAGTTCATGGCTGAACATGCAACTTCAGTACCCCCTTCCTGCTTTCTCGCCATACCCCTTGATCCCCCGAGTAGTAAGGACTTCATCTAACTCCCTTTTGAATATATTTAGTGAATTGGCCCCCAACAACTTTCTGTGGTAGAGAATTTCACAGGTTCACAATTCTCCGGGTGAAGAAGTTTCTCCTCATCTCGGTCCTAAATGGCTTACCCCTTATCCTTAGACTGTGTGAGCCCCTGGTTCTGGACTTCCCCAACATCGGGAACATTCTTCCTGCATCTAACCTGTCCAGTCCCGTCAGAATTTTATATGTTTCTATGAGATCCCCCTCTCATTCTTCTAAACTCCAGTGAATATAAGCCCAGTCGATCCAGTCTTTCTTCATATGTCAGTCCTGCCATCCCGGGAATCAGTCTGGTGAACCTTCGCTGCACTCCCTCAATAGCAAGAATGTCCTTCCTCAGATTAGGAGACCAAAACTGAACACAATATTCCAGGTGTGGCCTCACCAAGGCCCTGTACAACTGTAGTAACACCTCCCTGCCCCTGTACTCAAATCCCCTCGCTATGAAGGCCAACATGCCATTTGCCGCCTTCACCGCCTGCATGCCAACCTTCAATGACTGATGTCCCATGACACCCAGGTCTCTTTGCACTTCCCCTTTTCCTAATCTGTCACCATTCAGATAATAGTCTGTCTCTCTGTTTTTACCACCAAAGTGGATAACCTCACATTTATCCACATTATACTTCATCTGCCATGCATTTGCCCACTCACCTAACCTATCCAAGTCACTCTGCAGCCTAATAGCATCCTCCTCGCAGCTCACACTGCCACCCAACTTAGTGTCATCCGCAAATTTGGAGATACTGCATTTAATCCCCTCATCTAAATCATTAATGTACAGTGTAAACAGCTGGGGCCCCAGCACAGAACCTTGCGGTACCCCACTAGTCACTGCCTGCCATTCTGAAAAGTCCCCATTTACTCCTACTCTTTGCTTCCTGTCTGACAACCAGTTCTCAATCCATGTCAGCACACTACCCCCAATCCCATGTGCTCTAACTTTGCACATTAATCTCTTGTGTGGGACCTTGTCGAACGCCTTCTGAAAGTCCAAATATACCACATCAACTGGTTCTCCCTTGTCCACTCTACTGGAAACATCCTCAAAAAACTCCAGAAGATTTGTCAAGCATGATTTCCCTTTCACAAACCCATGCTGACTTGGACCTATCATGTCACCATTTTCCAGATGCACTGCTATGACATCCTTAATAATTGATTCCATCATTTTACCCACTACTGAGGTCAAGCCTTGTTGCACCACAACTTATCGAAAGTCTTTTTGCTCATTGTGGACTGGCTCGCGCCCGTGTCCAGCTCCATGGACACCGGGAGCCCATTTAATCCCACCTTCCGGCATTATCGGGGGACACTGTGTGGTAAATGTGCGCACCCCATGTACCTCTGCCTCCTCGGCCTGAGGCTCTGGTTCGTCGTGATCCACCGTGGGTCTGCCCTCCTCTGCTACATGGTGGTTTGCAGGATTGTCAGAGTTTGCAGCTCGCCTGCACGTACGCTGGAGGTGTCCCATTGCTCCACAGCCCTTGCAAACATATCCTTGGAAGCGGCATGAATGGAATCGATGATCACCCCCACAGCGCCAACCAAGGTGTTAATGGCTTTTGTGTTCACCAGACTTGATGGCGGACTCTGAGTCACCTGCAGAGCTGGCTTCGTGGCCAGTGCCAAGTACAAAGAAGTCCCTGAGCATGTGCTCCAAGTGTCCTTCAAATTCCGCACTGTCCTACAAGGCGCCTTAGCTCGGCCGACATAGCTCGCCACTTCCTGGCCTTCAGACCTCTTGTCCGTGCAGAACCGATACCTCGCCATCAGAACGCCTTCCTTCGGGTTTAGATGCTCCCGGACCAGTGTGCACAACTCATCGTACAACTTGTCTGTGGGTTTCGCTGGAGCGAGCAGGTTTTTCATGAGGCCAGACGTTGGAGCCCTGCAAACGGGGCGGAGGATCGCCCTTCCTTTGGCAGCGTTCGATTCTCCTTCCAGCTCGTTGGCCGCGAAGTATTGCTCAAGTCGCGCCACGAAATTTTCCCAATCATCTCCCTCCGAAAGTGTCTTGAGGATGCCCACAGTTCGCTGCATTGTTGCGTTGGGGTTCGTCATCTGTATCTCGTCGCCAGTTGTTACGTCCTGGATAAAGAATCAGACGAGGTACTGCAATCTCAATGTAAGTGTTTCCAGAGTGCCTCTCCAGCCCGTGAGGCCTCCTGTTTTACAGGGATTGTGGGATCCCTTGAGACTCCAGCGGATACGCCCTCTGGTGGTCACACACGGTAATTACAGGTTTACATACATAACAACAGGTGCAGCATGGGGTTAGATACAGAGTAAAGCTCCCTCTACACTGTCCCATCAAACACTCCCAGGGCAGGTACAGGGGGTTAGATACAGAGTAAAGCTCCCTCTACACTGTCCCATCAAACACTCCCGGGGCAGGTACAGGGGGTTAGATACAGAGTAAAGCTCCCTCGACACTGTCCCATCAAACACTCCCAGGGCAGATACAGGGGGTTAGATACAGAGTAAAGCTTCCTCTACATTGTCCCATCAAACACTCCCAGGGAGGGTACAGGGGGTTAGATACAGAGTAAAGCTCCCTCTACACTGTCCCATCAAACACTCCCAGGGTAGGTACAGGGGGTTAGATACAGAGTAAAGCTCCCTCTACACTGTCCCATCAAACACTCCCGGGGCAGGTACAGGGGGTTAGATACAGAGTAAAGCTCCCTCTACAGTGTCCCATCAAACACTTCCAGGGCAGGTACAGCATGAGATTAGATTCAGAGTCAAGCTCCCTCTACACTGTCGCATCAAACACTCCCAGGGCAGGTACAGCACGGGGTTAGATACAGAGTAAAGCTCCCTCTACACTGTCCCAGCAAACACTCCCAGGGCAGGTACAAGGGGTTAGACACAGAGTAAAGCTGCCTCTACACTGTCCCATCAAACACTCCCAGGGCAGATACAGGGGGTTAGATACAGAGTAAAGCTCCCTCTACACTGTCCCATCAAACACACCCAGGGCAGGTACAGGGGGTTAGATACAGAGTAAAGCTCCCTCTACACTGTCCCATCAAACACTCCCAGGGCACGTACAGCACGGGGTTCTATACAGAGTAAAGCTCCCTCTACATTGTCCCATCAAACACTCCCAGGGCAGGTACAGGGGGTTAGATACAGAGTAAAGCTCCCTCTACACTGTCCCATCAAACACACCCAGGGCAGGTACAGGGGGTTAGATACAGAGTAAGGCTCCCTCTGCACTGTCCCATCAAACACTCCCAGGGCAGGTACAGGGGGTTAGATACAGAGTAAAGCTCCCTCTACACTGTCCCATCAAACACTCCCAGGGCAGGTACAGCACGGGGTTCTATACAGAGTAAAGCTCCCTCTACACTGTCCCATCAAACACTCCCAGGGCAGGTACAGGGGGTTAGATATAGAGTAAAGCTCCCTCTGCACTGTCCCATCAAACACTCCCAGGGCAGGTACAGGGGGTTAGATACAGAGTAAAGCTCCCTCGACACTGTCCCATCAAACACTCCCAGGGCAGGTACAGGGGGTTAGATACAGAGTAAAGCTCCCTCTGCACTGTCCCATCAAACACTCACAGGACAGGTACAGGGGGTTAGATACAGAGTAAAGCTCCCTCGACACTGTCCCATCAAACACTCCCAGGGCAGGTACAGGGGGTTAGATACAGAGTAAAGCTCCCTCTACACTGTCCCATCAAACACTCCCAGGGCAGGTACAGGGGGTTAGATACAGAGTAAAGCTCCCTCTACACTGTCCCATCAAACACTCCCAGGGCACGTACAGCACGGGGTTCTATACAGAGTAAAGCTCCCTCTACATTGTCCCATCAAACACTCCCAGGGCAGGTACAGGGGGTTAGATACAGAGTAAAGCTCCCTCTACACTGTCCCATCAAACACTCTTAGGGCACGTACAGCACGTGGTTCTATACAGAGTAAAGCTCCCTCTACATTGTCCCATCAAACACTCCCAGGGCAGGTACAGGGGGTTAGATACAGAGTAAAGCTCCCTCTACACTGTCCCATCAAACACTCCCAGGGCAGGTACAGCACGGGGTTCTATACAGAGTAAAGCTCCCTCTACACTGTCCCATCAAACACTCCCAGGGCAGGTACAGGGGGTTAGATACAGAGTAAAGCTCCCTCTGCACTGTCCCATCAAACACTCCCAGGGCAGGTACAGGGGGTTAGATACAGAGTAAAGCTCCCTCGACACTGTCCCATCAAACACTCCCAGGGCAGGTACAGGGGGTTCGATACAGAGTAAAGCTCCCTCTGCACTGTCCCATCAAACACTCCCAGGACAGGTACAGGGGGTTAGATACAGAATAAAGCTCCCTCGACACTGTCCCATCAAACACTCCCAGGGCAGGTACAGGGGGTTAGATACAGAGTAAAGCTCCCTCTACACTGTCCCATCAAACACTCCCAGGGCAGGTACAGGGGATTAGATACAGAGTAAAGCTCCCTCGACACTGTCCCATCAAACACTCCCAGGGCAGGTACAGGGGGTTAGATACAGAGTAAAGCTCTCTTGACACTGTCCCATCAAACACTCCCAGGGCAGGTACAGGGGGTTAGATACAGAGTAAAGCTCCCTCGACACTGTCCCATCAAACACTCCCAGGGCAGGTACAGGGGGTTAGATACAGAGTAAAGCTCTCTCGACACTGTCCCATCAAACATAGAAACATAGGAAATAGGTGCAGGAGTAGGCCATTCGGCCCTTCGAGCCTGCACCACCATTCAATATGATCATGGCTGATCATTCCCTCAGTACCCCACTCCTGCCTTCTCTCCATACCCCTTGATCCCTTTAGCCGTAAGGGCCACATCTAATTCCCTTTTGAATATATCCAATGAACTGGCCCTCAACAACTTTCTGTGGTAGAGAATTCCACAGGTTCACAATTCTCTGAGTGAAGAAGTTTCTCCTCATCTCGGTCCTAAATGGCTTACCCCTTATCCTTAGATTGTGTGAGCCCTGGTTCTGGACTTCCCCAACTTCGGGAACATTCTTCCTGCACCTAACCTGTCCAGTCCCGTCAGAATTTTATATGTTTCTATGAGATCCCCTCTCATCCTTCTAAACTCCAATGTATAAAGGCCCAGTTCATTCAGTCTCTCCTCATATGTCAGTCCTGCCATCCCGGGATTCAGTCTGGTGAACCTTCGCTGCACTCCCTCAATAACAAGAACGTCCTTCCTCACAACTGCAGTAAGACCTCCCTGCTCCTATACTCAAATCCTCTCGCTATGAAGGCCAACGTACCATTTGCCTTCTTCACCGCCTGCTGTACCTGCATGGCCAACTTTCAATGACTGATGTCCCATGACACCCAGGTCTCGTTGCACCTCCCCTTTTCCTAATCTGTCACCATTCAGATAATATTCTGCCTTCCTGTTTTTGCCCCCAAAGTGGACAACCTCACATTTATCCACATTATACTGCATCTGCCATGCATTTGCCCCACTCACCTAACCTGTCCAAGTCACCCTGCAGCCTCTTAGTATCCTCCTCACAGCTCACACCGCCACCCAGCTTAGTGTCATCTGCAAACTTGGAGATATTACACTCAATTCCTTCGTCTAAATCATTAATGTATATTGTAAATAGCTGGGGTCCCAGCACTGAGCCCTGCTGTACCCCATTAGTCACTGCCTGCCATTCTGAAAAGGACCCATTTATCCCGACTCTCTGCTTCCTGTCTGCCAACCAGTTCTCTATCCACGTCAGTACATTACCCCCAATACCATGTGCTTTGATTTTGCACACCAATCTCTTGTGTGGGACCTTGTCAAAAGCCTTTTGAAAGTCCAAATACACCACATCCACTGGTTCTCCCTTGTCCACTCTACTAGTTACATCCTCAAAAAATTCTAGAAGATTTGTCAAGCATGATTTCCCCTTTCATAAATCCATGCTGACTTGGACCGATCCTGTCACTGCTTTCCAAATGTGCTGCTATTTCATCTTTAATAATTGATTCCAACATTTTCCCCACTACTGATGTCAGGCTAACCGGTCTATAATTACCCGCTTTCTCTCTCCCTCCTTTTTTAAACAGTGGTGTGACATTAGCTCCCCTCCAGTCCATAGGAACTGATCTAGAGTCGATAGACTGTTGGAAAATGATCACCAATGCATCCACTATTTCTAGGGCCACTTCCTTAAGTACTCTGGGATGTAGACTATCAGGCCCCGGGGATTTATCAGCCTTCAATCCCATCAATTTACCAAATACAATTTCCCGCCTAATAAGGATATCCTTCAGTTCCTCCTTCTCACTAGACCCTCGGTCCCCTGGTATTTCCGGAAGGTTATTTGTGTCTTCCTTCTTGAAAACAGAACCAAAGTATTTGTTTAACTGGTCTGCCATTTCTTTGTTCCTCATTATACATTCACCCGAGTCCGACTGCAAGGGACCTATGTTTGTCTTCACTAATCTTTTTCTCTTCACATATCTATCGAAGCTTTTGCAGTCAGTTTTTATGTTCCCAGCAAGCTTCCTCTCATACTCTATTTTCCCCCTCCGAATTAAACTCTTTGTCCTCCTCTGTTGTATTACAAAATTCTCCCAGTCCTCAGGTTTGCTGCTTTTTCTGGCCAATTTATCTGCCTCTTCCTTGGATTTAACACTATCCTTAATTTCCCTTGTTAGCCACGGTTGAGCCAACTTCCCAGTTTTATTTTTACTCCAGACAGGGATGCACAATTGTTGAAGTTCATCCACGTGATCTTTAAATGTTTGCCATTGCTTATCCACTGTCAACCCTTTAAATATCACTCGCCAGACTATTCGAGCCAATTCATGTCTCATACCATCGAAGTTACCTTTCCTTAAGTTCAGGACCCTAGTTTCCGAATTAACTGCAAAGAGCAAAGAGTAGGAGTAAATGGGGACTTTTCAGAATGGCAGGCAGTGACTAGTGGGGTACCGCAAGGTTCTGTGCTGGGGCCCCAGCTGTTTACACTGTACATTAATGATTGAGACGAGGGGATTAAATGTAGTATCTCCAAATTTGCGGATGACACTAAGTTGGGTGGCAGTGTGAGCTGCAAGGAGGATGCTATGAGGCTGCAGAGTGACTTGGATAGGTTAGGTGAGTGGGCAAATGCATGGCAGATGAAGTATAATGTGGATAAATGTGAGGTTATCCACTTTGGTGGTAAAAACAGAGAGACAGACTATTATCTGAATGGCGGCAGATTAGGAAAAGGGGAGGTGCAACGAGACCTGGGTGTCATGGGACATCAGTCATTGAAAGTTGGCCATGCAGGTACAGCAGGCGGTGAAGAAGGCAAATGGTATGTTGGCCTTCATAGCGAGAGGATTTGAGTATAGGAGCAGGGAGGTCTTACTGCAGTTGTACAGGGCCTTGGTGAGGCCTCACCTGGAATATTGTGTTCAGTTTTGGTCTCCTAATCTGAGGAAGGACATTCTTGCTATTGAGGGAGTGCAGTGAAGGTTCACCAGACTGATTCCCGGGATGGCAGGACTGACATATGAAGAAAGACTGGATCGACTGGGCTTGTATTCACTGGAGTTCAGAAGAATGAGAGGGGACCTCATAGAAACATATAAAATTATGACGGGTTTAGACAAGTTAGATGCAGGAAGAATGTTCCCGATGTTGGGGAAGTCCAGAACCAGGGCTCACACAGTCTAAGGATAAGGGGTAAGCCATTTAGGACCGAGATGAGGAGAAACTTCTTCACCCAGATAATTGTGAACCTGTGGAATTCTCTACCACAGAGAGTTGTTGAGGCCAATTCACTAAATATATTCAAAAAGGAGTTAGATGTAGTCCTTACTACTCGGGGGATCAAGGGGTATGGCGAGAAAGCAGGAATGGGGTACTGAAGTTGAATGTTCAGCCATGAACTCATTGAATGGCGGTGCAGGCTAGAAGGGCCGAAAGGTCTACTCCTGCACCTATTTTCTATGTTTCTATGTTTCTATGTTTCTAACTGTATCACTCTCCATCTTAATAAAGAATTCTACCACATTATGGTCACTCTTCCCCAAGGGGCCTCGCACAACAAGATTGCTAATTAGTCCCTTCTCATTACACATCACCCAGTCTAGGATGGCCAGCTCTCTGGTTGGTTCCTCGACATATTGGTCCAGAAAACCATCCCGAATACACTCCAGGAAGTCCTCCTCCAACGCATTGCTACCAGTTTGGTTAGCCCAATCTATATGTAGATTAAAGTCGCCCATGATAACTGCTGTACCTTTATTGCACACATCCCTTATTTCTTGTTTGATGCTGTTTGGTGGTCTGTACACAACTCCCGCTGGCGTTTTCTGCCCTTTGGTATTCCGTAGCTCCACCCATACCGATTCCACATCATCCAGGCTAATGTCCTTCCTTACTGTTGCATTAATTTCCTCTTTAACCAGCAACACCACCCCACCTCATTTTCCTCTCTGTCTATCCTTCCTAAATGTTGAATGTTGAGTTCCCAGCCTGGGTCACCCTGGAGCCATGTCTCCGAGATGCCAATCACATCGTCTCCGTTAACTGCTGTCTGCGCAGTTAATTTGTCCACCTTATTCCGACTACTCCTTGCATTGAGGCACAGAGCCTTCAGGCTTGTCTTTTTAATACACTTTGCCCCTTTAGAATTTGGCTGTAATGTGGCCATTTTTGCCTTTTGCCTTGGGTTTCTCTGCCCTCCACTTTTACTTTTCTCCTTTCTGTCTTTTATTTCTGCCCCCATTCTACTTCCCTCTGTCTCCCTGCATAGGTTCCCATCCCCCTGCCATATTAGTTTAACTCCTCCCCAACAGCACCAGCAAACACTCCCCCTAGGGCATTGGTTCCGGTCCTGCCCAGGTGCAGACCGGCCGGTTTGTACTGGTCCCACCTCTCCCAGAACCGGTTCCAATGTCCCAGGAATTTGAATCCCTCCCTTCTGCACCACTCCTCAAGCCACGTATTCATCTGCGCTATCCTGCGATTCCTACTCTGACTAGCACGTGGCACTGGTAGCAATCCTGAGATTACTCCTTTTGAGGTCCTGCTTTTTAATTTAGCTCCTAGCTCCCTAAATTCATAGAAACATAGAAAATAGGTGCAGGAGTAGGCCATTCGGCCCTTCGAGCCTGCACCACCATTCAATGAGTTCATGGCTGAACATGCAACTTCAGTACCCCCTTCCTGCTTTCTCGCCATACCCCTTGATCCCTCTCATAGTAAGGACTACATCTAACTCCTTTTTGAATATATTTTAGTGAATTGGCCTCAACAACTTTCTGTGGTAGAGAATTCCACAGGTTCACCACTCTCTGGGTGAAGAAGTTTCTCCTCATCTCGGTCCTAAATGGCTTACCCCTTATCCTTAGACTGTGTGAGCCCTGATTCTGGACTTCCCCAACATTAAGAAGAACATAAGAACATATGAACATATTGTAAAATTCGTCTTGCAGGACCTCATCCCGTGTTTCACCGATATCGTTGGGACCTATATGCACCATGACAACTGGCTGTTCTCCCTCCCTCTTCAAAATGTCCTGCACCCGCTCCGAGACATCCTTGACCCTTGCACCAGGGAGGCAACATACCATCCTGGAGTCTCGGTTGCGGCCGCAGAAACGCCTATCTATTCCCCTCACCATCGAATCCCCGATCACTATCGCTCTCCCACTCTTTTTCCTGCCCTACTGTACAACAGAGCCAGCCACGGTGCCATGAACTTGGCTGCTGCTGCCCTCCCCTGATGAGTCATCCCCCCCAACAGTACTCAAAGCGGTGTATCTGTTTTGCAGGGGGATGACCGCAGGGGACCCCTGCACTACCTTCCTTGCACTGCTCTTCCTGTTGGTCAGCCATCCCCTATCTGGCTGTGGACCCTTCACCTGCGGTAAGACCAACTCGCTAAACTCATGTCATTCTTAGCATCGTGGATGCTCCAGAGTGAATCCACCTGCAGCTCCAGTGCCGCAATGCGGTCTGACAGGAGCTGCAGGCGGATACACTTCCCGGCAGGTACAGGGGGTTAGATACAGAGTAAAGCTCCCTCTACACTGTCCCATCAAACACTCCCAGGGCAGGTACAGCACGGGGTTAGATACAGAGTAAAGCTCCCTCTACACTGTCCCATCAAACACTCCCAGGGCAGGTACAGGGGGTTAGATACAGAGTAAAGCTCCCTCTACACTGTCCCATCAAACACTCCCAGGGCAGGTACAGGGGGTTAGATACAGAGTAAAGCTCCCTACACTGTCCCATCAAACACTCCCAGGGCAGGTACAGGGGGTTAGATACAGAGTGAAGCTCCCTCTACACTGTCCCATCAAACACTCCCAGGGCAGGTACAGGGGGGTTAGATACAGAGTAAAGCTCCCTCTACACTGTCCCATCAAACACTCCCAGGGCAGGTACAGGGGGTTAGATACAGAGTAAAGCTCCCTCTACACTGTCCCATCAAACACTCCCAGGGCAGGTACAGGGGGTTAGATACAGAGTAAAGCTCCCTCTACACTGTCCCATCAAACACTCCCAGGGCAGGTACAGGGGGTTAGATACAGAGTAAAGCTCCCTCTA